>NW_004797406.1:142105-155410 GCF_000002075.1 Aplysia californica | reverse complement strand
CCCCAGTGATGTGGCACTGCCTTCCGCTGATGAGCCTGGCCTTGAGGTCTTCCCTTCCACCTCTACCAGTCATGATTCAGCAGGCCCAGCCACAAGTCCTCAACATCTTGTGTCTCCAATGTCAACCCCTGGCAAATGTGGGTGCCGAGACACGAACAACGTGGCATTCCACACATGCCAGTTGACTGACCACATACTGGCTTGTGGTTGGTCACCAGTTAAAATGTTTCAAATATGGCGTCGCCAATTCAGAAATGAGGCAGCGACAGCCTCCAAACCAGAGTACGCCAAGTACTTGGAACTGTGGAACAAAGTTGTTCCTCAACGAACTTTCGATAACCTGCCGCTCCCCTTTTCCTGTGGGCGAAAATCATCTAGAGTGCCCCGAGTACAGCCCCCCTTCTACATTTCACACGTCTCCTTTAAGGAGTTCCATGAGAACAAAGAAAAAGAGGAGGCGGCGAAGAAAAGGGCACAGGAAGAGAGGAAGGCAGAGATGTTGAGGAAGAGGGAGGAAAAGATGAAGAAGTTGGAAGAAAAGGAAAAGAAGCGCCCGGAGAGAGAACAAAAGAAAGCAGAAAAGTTGGAAGAGAAGAGGAAGGAGGTAGCAATGAAAGGGAAAGGGAAGGGCAAGGGCAAGAAGAGGAGAGTGGAAGAAAGTTCGAGTTCGGATGATGATGATGCGCGAGTGGTGTATGATGGCAGGTCGGATTTTGAGATGGATATGAATGAGTTGTGTGGTGTGAATGATGTGGATGAAAGTGTATGTGCTGTTTGTTCAAGTGACAGGGGCCTGGACGGATGGATTGGGTGCGAATGTGGGAGGTGGTACGACAGAGGATGTACGGGTAGAGACAGAGAAAAGATACTGGCAATGAGTGAGGAGGAGACGAGTGAATTCCACTTTGTATGTACGATGTGCGAGTGTTTGTAATGTGAAAACGTACTCAGGGTTGTTTTTTAGTTTGTAATTTTTTCTTTTACTGTTCTCCCAGGGACATGGTCTTTTTCTTTTGCAGGCCTGTGTTGTTAATAAATTGTTTTAACATGAACATGAACTTGTTTATTGGTCTAGATCTATATCTACTAGCTAGATCTAGAATCTAGTTCTAGATAATCGAATCTAGAGTGCGGTCCCCCCTTACCGGCCGCTCCCCACTTTCCGGCCGATTCGAACTCAGACTGGACTCCGTGCCAATAAAATCGATCTTTTATGACTACAATGGTTTTAATTGGTCAGTTTCGTTGCACCTGCGCATTGTTTGTTTACCCTACCACACGTCCGCCATCACAGGAGCGCTGAAGCAGAAATTCATTTCGTTGTTCGCAGCTGAAAACATATCCAGGTGAGTGCAGCCGCCATTTGTTATCACTCTGAATAAGGCCACGCGGGTCAGCCAATAAGGTTTCAGCATTCGTATTTCCTTCAGTACCAGTCTTTTGTGAAAGAAAGCCATTTTTAGTTGTCTGCTTGGCTTGCCTATTAGCATGTAATGGCTGAAAACGTAATTCCCACCATACAAGTGGGGTGGCCGGTTGAGGGAAACTTTTTTCGCTGTAATTGCTCCATACCGGCCACTTAAAAATAAGTTAAATAAAAGCACATTGATGAGTTATAGAGATCTTTAATGTTAAATTGCTCCAAATATCTTTCAATAAACTTAACAGTCCATTCTTAACTCATCTATTATGGATAGTTCTGGATCTAGTAATAATATTTTTCGTTTGTAGCGATGTACGAAAATCGTTATATGAACTTTTTTTTGTGCGTGTGTTTGTTGACTGAGATGATTGAAATGGAATAATTTTACCTCTACAAAAATGTCTTGTTCTCCTTATCCTTCCTGTTCTATGCTCTTTAATGAATGCCTCTAGATCTAGATCTACAAAGTAATTTTTCCCCCCCATTTTTAAAAAGGGGGGGTAAACCCCCCCCCCCCCCCCCCCCCCCCCCCCCCAGCCGTCCCAGAAAAATGGATCAGCAAAAACAAAAGCGGAAGCAATACCGCCAAGAAGATATGGAGGCAGCTGTAAATGCCTGCCAGGCTGGGATAATGTCCCAGAGGATAGCAGCCTCCCACTTCCGTGTCCCTAGGGCAACTTTGGGGGACAAGTTAAAAGGGTTTTACCCTGTTCAGCCCAAAAGTCGGACCGTACTGTCCGAAGAGGAGGAGGAGAAGGTGGTGCAGTGGATAACTGAAAGTGGTGCTCGCGGCTGTGGGCAAGGGAGGGAAGAGGTGTGTCTTGCCATTCAGAGGATTCTGAATTCGGAGGGGCGAGACACACCCTTCAAGGACAACAAGCCAGGCAACAAGTGGTATTACAGTTTCCTAGCCCGCCACCCCAACATCCGGCCAAGAAAGACCATGGTGCTAGGAGAGCAGAGGGCGAAGGTATCTGAAGAGAAAATTAAAAGTTGGTTTAGGGAGGTGAGGACGACTCTGGAGGGGGAGGGGATTGACATCACGACGGTCCCCCCTGATAATGTTTTTAACGTGGACGAAAGTGGGTTCCCGTTTTTCCAACAGGGCGCCGTTGTCCTTACCGACGTTAAACAAAAACACCCTTACTCCATCGGATCCGACACCAAACAGCAAATCACTGTTCTGTGTGCCGGGTCCGCTGGAGGGAAGATCTTATCACCCTTTATTATTTTCCCTGGAGCTAGGTGGACCTACCACTCGTGGGACGACTTCTCCCAGGCTCACTTTGATCTGTCGCCCAACGGCTGGGTCAACTCACAAATCTTTCTGACTTGGCTCAGAAATGTGTTTGAGCCAGCCGTCCGTGACCTACCGAGACCTGTGGTGCTCTTTGCAGATGGTCACCAGAGCCATGTAAACATGGAAGTCCATGCCTTCTGCAAAGAGCATCGCATTACATATTACCTTTTACCGGCCCATGCTTCTCACGTGGTGCAGCCGCTAGACCTCATCTTCTATGGTGTTTTAAAGCACCATTGGAGAGAGAGCGTCCGGGACTTCAAGCGGATTTCCAACATTGGCTCTGTGACTAGAAAGTCCTTTGCCATCGTGTTTAAGGAGGCATGGCTCAAGGCTCATACCCCAGAGAAAATGGCTCACGCGTTCGAGGCAGCTGGTCTCTCCCCGTGGAACCCTGACAGGCCTGACTACTCAAAATGTCATGCAAGTCGGGTCTACGGGGAGTATCCAGCTGCCCCTAGCTCGTCACCATCTCTCTCTGCAGTTGACCCCCCAGCCATCGCTCCCCCTTCCGTCGATCTCACACCCACCGACCCCCCTTCCGTTGAACTCACACCCGTCGCCCTTCCAGCCGTCGCCCTTCCATCCGTCGACCTCGCACCCGTCGACTTTCCAGCCGTCGACCTTCCAGCCGTCGCTCTCCCAGCCGTCGACTTTCCACCCGTTGACCTTCCAGCCGTCGACCTTCCAGCCGTCGACCTCGCACCCGTCGACCTTCCAGCCGTCGACCTCGCAGCCGTCGGCCTTCCACCCGTCGACCTCGCACCCGTCGACCTTCCAGCCGTCGACCTCGCACCCATCGACCTTCCAGCCGTCGACCTCGCACCCGTCGACCCCCCACCCGTTGACCTTCCACCCGTTGACCTTCCAGCCGTCGACCTCGCACCTGTCAACCTCCCACCCGTTGAACTTCCGGCCGCCGACCTGCCACCCGTCAACTTCCCAGCTGTCAATGTCAACCTCACACCTGCAAAGTCGTCTTCGTCCGGGCCCAGCAACATCGCCATGGCGGTGGACCAACTTGTTGACTTTATTATTTCAACTGGTTGGTCTGCCTCGGACATGTACAACGTCAGGAGACGTCAATGGCGGAACATTCCCCCAGGACCAGAGGACACTGTCTATAAGAAATATTTAGACCTGTATGAAGCCATTGTCCCCCCTCCCACTTTCGACAACCTCCCCTTGACCCAGAAAAGTTCCACAAAAAATGCAGGACACAGGATTCAGCCCCCAAAATATGTTTCAGGAGAAAAGTACAAGGAGTTTGAGGAGGGAAAAGAACGAGAGGAAAGGGAAAAGAAAGCAGCTGTAGAAGATAGGAAGAGAGAAAGGGCGAGAAAGAAGGCAGAAAAAGATGCAGAGAAAGAGAAAAAGAGACTGGAAAGATTGGCAAACAAAGAGAAAAAGGACAAGGAAAGAGAGGCAAAAAGAAAGGCTAGTGCTGTCAACAAGAAAGGAAAGGGCTGCAAGAAGAGGAAGACTGAGGTTGTGGAGAATGAGGGAGAAAGTGATCAGAGTGATGCAATTGAGTACATGGACAGTTCAGATGAGGAATGCATGGACATTCTTGAGCGCATGAGGTCTGAGTATGATGAGAGTCTGTGTTTTGAATGTGGGAATGACAGGGACTTGGATGGATGGATCGGATGTGATCAGTGTGACAGATGGTACCACAGAAGTTGTTCAGGGGCACAGATGGAACTGATTGCGGGTATGACTGAGGAGGAAGTGAGTGAATTTACGTTTGTTTGTGATGTGTGTATGCCATGAGAATGAGAGCCTGCAGATTTTTATTTTGTTCAAATTGTTAGCTCTGGTTTTTTTTGGTTGTTGTCTTTTAGTAAAAAGATACTTCGTTGTTTTTCTTGTTGCATTTTAATCAAATACATTCCAGTTCACAGTTTTTCTTGTTACCACTTATAGTTCGCTGCTTTTTTCGCTGTAAATTAGTGTAAATTACCATTTTACAATGTTGTGCTTTGAAAGTGGGGATGGCAGGGTGTGAATGGTGTGACAGATAGTGTGTTTGTGAAGCAAGATCTACCTCAATAATATAAGAACACAGCTGTGGAGGAATGTTGGTGCTGGTGACTGAGTGCATGACAAACAACGTGGAGGTCAATGGATGGAGGTAAGTTTGTTACTTTTGTGTATAATTGATATTTATATAATGTGGCCGGTATAGGGGAAACAGGTGGCTGGTAAGAGGCAAATACTCCACCGATCGGCCGATAAGGGGCAACACTGGGTCCTTCAAAATTCTATGTCTTATTGTACAAACATAACTCTAAAGAACCAATCTGGCAGTTGCCTCTTATCGGCCAAAGGCCAAGGATTATTTTGCAACATCTTTTTACAACATGGGGTTCAATTTGTGGTAACTGGGTCAGTTTTTATCCCAAACTTCCGGGAAAAGCCACAGACGCGCGTTAGGCGGCTGGTAAGGGGCAACTGTACTCTAGATCTAGTACAGTTGCCCCTTACCGGCCGATTCGAACTCAGACTGGACTCTGTGCCAATAAAATCGAAATTTTATGACTACAATGGTTTCAATTGTTAATTTCTTTGCACCTGCACATTCTTTGTTTACCCTACCACACATCCACCATCATAAAAGCGTTGAAGCAGAAAATCCTTTCGTTGTTTGAAGCAGAAAACATATCCAGGTGAGTGCAGCTGCCATTTGTTATCATTCTGAATAAGGCCACGCGGGTCAGCCAAATAAGGTTTCAGCAATCGTATTTCCGGAAGTACCCCTCTTGTGTGAAAGAAAGCCATTTTTAGTTGTCTGATTGGCTTGCCTACTAGCATGTAATGGCTGAAAACGTAATTCCCACCATACAAGTGGAGTGGCCGATTGAGGGAAACTTTATTTTGGCTGTAATTGCCCCATACCGGCCACTTAAAAATAAGGTTTAAAAAAGCACATTGATGAGTTATAGAGTTCTTTAATGTGAAATTGCTCCAAATATCTTTCAATAAACTTAGCAGTCCATTCTTAACTCTTCTATTATGGATAGTTATAGATGCCATTGTCCCCCTCCCACTTTCGACAACCTCCTTTTGCCCCACAAAAGTTCATCAAAAAATTCAGGACACAGGATTCAGCCCCCAAAATACGTGTCAGGAGAAAAGTATAAGGAGTTTGAGGTGGGAAAAGAACGAGAGGAAAGGAAAAAGAAAGCAGCTGTAGAAGATAGGAAGAGAAAGGGAGAGAAAGAAGGCAGAAAAGATGAAGAGAAAGAGAAAAAGAGACTTGAAAGAGTGGCAAACAAAGAGAAAAAGGACAAGGAAAGAGAGGCTAAAAGGAAGGCTAATGCTGACAACAAGCAAAAAGGAAAGGGCTTGAAGAAGAGGAAGACTGAGGTTGTGGAGAATGAGGGAGAAAGTGATCAGGGTGACTCGGATGCAATTGAGTAGGCCTACATGGACAGTTCAGATGAGGAATGCATGGAAGTTCTTGAGCGTATGAGGTCTGAGTATGATGAGAGTCGGTGTTTTGAATGTGGGAATGACAGGGACTTGGATGGATGGATCGGGTGTGACTGAGTGCATGACAAACAACGTAGAGGTCAATGGATGGAGGTAAGTTTGTTACTTTTGTGTATAATTGATGTTTATATAATGTGGCCGGTATAGGGGAAACGGGTGGCTGGTAAGAGGCAAATACTCCACCGACCGGCCGGTAAGGGGCAACACTTGGGTCCTTCGAAATGCTATGTATTTTTGTATAAACATAACTCTAAAGAACCAATCTGGCAGTTGCCTCTTATCGGCCAAAGGCCAAGGATTATTTTGAAACATCTTTTTACAACATGGGTTTCAATTTATGGTAACTGGGTCAGTTTTTATCCCAAACTTCCGGTAACAAGCCACAGACGCGCGGCAGACGGCGTTAGGCGGCTGGTAATAATAATAATAATAATATATAACATTTATAGAGCGCATTTCCAAAAAAAGTAGCTCAATGCAATGGTAAGGGGCAAGTAGACTTAGAATCTAGAAAGGAACATCGCGGTAGACGACCAAATGGGCTGGTACAAAATAATTCTCCTCCGGGCTTCATATGTATAAAACAGTTAAGCACATGATGCAAAAATAAGAGCAAACTAGATCTAGATTCTAGATCTAGATATCTAATCTAGATCTAGATATAGATCTAGATATTAGATTCTAGATCTAGATTCTAGATCTAGAATAGCTACTAAAATATTTTTAATGCGGCCGACAACAGATAACCAGAGACCAGAGATAGAGAGTTCCTTACCTTCTTTCTGTGGCGTAGGCAAGATGATGTAGATCTAGATCTAGAATCTAGATGTCTAGATCCAGATCTAGTCTTACTCGGCAGGGACTCTACTGTCTTTCTCAGCAACATCCTGAATGATCTATTCAGAGCCACCACGCTCATAGAATCGGAATCTACTCCTCTCTTTTCCATTTCAACAGAATTTACGCGGGCTCGGAACTCGGAACTCACTCGGAACTCACTCGGAACTCGGAACTTCGCATGCAGGGAATTCTGGGTTTTATTTTACAAGGCTACAGCACAAGGGATGTAATCATGTTAATAAATCTAGGCTACTGTCCTAATCGAGGGAGAGTTACAACCCTTCTTTCCCCTCTGCGGTTGGCCCTTAGGCCTTGGCTACGTTGCGGTTCTGCGTTCCCTTGTGATTGTGGCAGATCCAGTTCGTTTTGTATTTCTCTGACAATTATTATATTTTCACGATGAAAGGAATAACGGTTCTTATTAAACGAAGTTGATCTTTTCAATCCTTAATGTTTTCCATTGTCTGTCTTTTACCTGTTCCGTGAGATAGGCCTACCACGACTTTTAAAAAAGCAAGGAAAAAGGTCAGCGGCCGCACCCCTACAGTCTACAGAGACTAGGCTAGATATCTAGATCTAATAGTAATAGTCTTGAATAGTTCATCCATCAGCATCTGTAGGGAAGAATATTTTTTTCTAAGTGAAGTTGAAGAAATAAAGATTACCGTAACTGGGGCGACGTTGGTCACTTTTCTGGCAAACTGTTTTGATAACTACTTATGCATTTTTACAAATTTGGGGATAAATTCACGAGGAAAGATGGAATGCATTGAGTGAGTGCTTTTCTCTTACCCTTTATCTCATGTCTAGATAATTATAAAGCAATTTGTATGGTGGCCAAAGCCACCCCGCTCTGGGGTGACTTTGGTTGATTAAAATAAATTATGTAAAACTTGTTGTGAAATTGGCTACTGAAATAACTATAAGTGGTCCTTCTGTGATTATTTGCAGCCCCAATGTATGATAATTCTACCAAGGTTAACATCTGTTGGGTTTATGTATATGACAATCTCACTGCATGCTATATAATAAGCGGGAGGAATTCCCTAACCCTACCACAAACCTAAACCTAAACTAAACCCTAATCCTACCCCTCTGTTCTACTCTGTCTCATAAGTTTGTGGTTGCTCGTTACGGAAGTCCTCCCAGGGTTAGGGTTTGGGGGTAGGGTTAGGGTCTCTTCTTTATTGTGTTTGTTCGGGTGGTCGCTCGAAGTTTTTCACCCCAAAATGTTTTAACCACATATGATAGCTTAGAAACCTCAGCAGATCAATGCCAAGATTTCTTAATCATTGACTAACTACATTTTCTAAATCATCACTTTGGGATAATAAATACTATAGAACACGTGTAAAGAAGTAGGTTAAGCCATAAAAAACACAATTTATCAAGACTTGAAAATTTTCTGCCAACAGGTAGAAACTTACATCTAAATCTAGGCTCTAGATTCTAGATCTTTTTAAAGATATTGGGAAATTCCCGGCTCGAAATTAGCATTTAATTCCTTTCTTGGGGAATGAAAAAGTACAGCGAAGACGCATATAGATCTAGATCTAAAGATATAGATCTACATGTAATAAGTCCTAGGACAAATCCAGGTGGCAAAGTCACTTAGGCCACCCCTGCCCCAGCCACAAATATTGGAAAGTAGATATCTAGATATGTATCGACTACTCAGTATTGTCAATGATAGTACATAACAAGATGGTTCACTCAGCCAAAAAAGTGTCCGCAGGAAGTATGCTCTTTGCTTCAGATGGCACTGCAGTCTGTTTTGAAACTCTCTTTCGTTTTTCCAGAAGAAGAATAGGAATAGCACCTCCTTGCGTGCGCAGATCGACTGCTGTTCATCAGCAGTTCGGGTACGTTCAGTGCGTAGTTTTAGGTTTTTTTTTATTTTAATGACCTCTCGCCTTTCATTCTAAAGTCAAATTAAACGAAGAAAACCATCACCCTTTCCTCCGGAAAAGGTTTTTTGTCAGCGTAACCATTAAAAAAAAGCGTTCTTCCGAAATTTATCCCAAAATATGCTAGCTTCACTTTGATTTTTAAAAACTCAAGTAGGGTAACTCTGTTCGCAAAGAGTGCGCTTTTGTGAAGAGGGCGCCACCAAATTTTGAGGACACTTTTTTAATTGGCTCAAAGAGAGAAGTGGCCCATCTTGTTATGTACTATCATTGGTATTGTTAGTGTTACAGTTCCTTTACTCTTGTCTGAGTGATAGTGGTCGGCCTAATGAACACATAAGCTAGATCTAGACTAGGCTACTCACCAAATCATTCCAACACCTTTCAAATTCAAAAGATAAGGCCTATCAAAAATAAGAAGCAACCATTGAACTAGCTGATATATCCGCACAAAATGCTTCTGCTGAACTGTTTTGGGGTAGATCTAAAAAGGTTTTTTTTTCCTTAGCCTAGATCTTTATCCTTTTTCATTTTCGTTTGTCCGCGCTAAAGAAAATTCGCTCATTTATTATTGTAGGCCTACCTAGCCCGGACCAAGAGTCAAGTGCCCACAAAACTTTGCATGGCATTTAGCAGGCCAGCGACCAAATGAAGGAAAAAAAATTAAATCTTGATCCAGTAATGATCGAAAAAGTTCTTTCTCTTTGTGCCCTATATTGAAAACCGCACATTGGTACAAAAGTTACTAACAAGAAACCTTGCCCACACATTGCTCATTTTGAGACAGCGACACCACCCTGCCCCCATATTTCAGTACAGACTTATAGATCCCCCCCCCCCCCCCCCCCGGCTGTCTTGACGTCTCCACGTGGTCCACGTGAGTCCAAAAGATTACTCATCCCGTCTCTTGAATCGCACGTTAAAGTGTGTGGTGTTGAGAAAAATGTGTCTACTTTTAGATCAAATTTTTAAGTGTATGCTGTAAATCCTCTTAATATTTTTTGACCTGCTTACTTTAAGCTTACACTTACATTAAAGAAAATGTGTAGGAACTTCAGTTTGCAGTGACCTTTATGAATGGACTTTAAGAATCTGTTGGTCATCCAACTTTTAGACACGTAAGCAAAGGTCTGAGAAGTTGAAACAGAGCGATTTTCCTTAAGGATAAAGAAACATAATTTAGAATGTTATGTTTCTGAGATCAAAATGTGTTTATGATGAATAGCCAAAGTCACCCCATGTGGCCATAGTCACCCTGGTTTACCCGACAAGATGATTTTAATGGGTAGATCCATCTACGATTTGAAGTAGCCAAGGCCCAAGGTCGTACATGTATAGATCTAAAAATGGGGGCTATCGTAGCCAAGAGGTTATGGTGTTTGCCTCTCCTTCGATAGGTCCCGGGTTCGAATCCGGATAACGACTGAAAATTTTCTTCTGTAAAATTTTCTACTTTCACACCCTTTCCTGCTCTCTAACAAGGTTTTATGGGTTGCTACTTTCATCTCCACTTTCTGCCCCCACTCCCTCACCTCCTTTGCCCCCTCCTCTAGGCTCCTGGCTCTTTCTGCAGCCTTTCTACTGCTCCACCTTGGCTCCTTCTTACTGCTGTCTTTCAGTCACTGCACCCCTGATCTTATGACAGGAAAGATCTACACCTCGCTTTCTCGGACAAGGGTGAAAAATCTCGGAGGTCCCGTGTGCAACTTGCGCCCGTTAAAGATCTCTTGGTGGTCCAAAATCGATAAGAGTAGGCTTCGGCCGTCACCTGGGCAAAATACAAAATTTCCTATCAACTGAAAATGTTTAATGTGTCCCTTGCTCTTTTATGACCTTATGCAGTTGTGAGCACCGTAAAATACTTACCAAATTAAAAAAAAACCCAAAAAACAAATTTTCTAGATATTAAAACTAGGAAATAACACAACACTTTAAAATTTGAGAAAAGAAGTTTAATCAGCAGCTGAAAAGCCATAATGTGCAGAGACAAGGTAATTTTCATTAACCCTATCCGTATGTCGTGTTTTACTATCGTATCCATACGACGTGGGGAACTAAGTGCCACCACTTTCTAAAGAAGAAATTTACTTGTTAATCCGATCTGCTTTGCATAGCAGTCTGTCAAAATGATTTTATTAGAAATACTGAAAGTTTCAAAGAGATCTTGGCACTAGAAGTATTCACAATAAGACCCCAGGGCGTACGGATAGGGTTAAAATAGTTCGTTGAATGTTAGCAGCGTACATATACATCATGTGTCATGTGCTAACGCAACTGTCATTGTTTATTTGTTTGTTTCGTTTTTTGGGGTCAAGGTACCGAAATAACGAACGCTTTAGTAGGCCCCAAGTAGGCCTAACCGGTAACTCATTTTCCTCACTCAGAAAAAAATTTCCAGTCTTGAAATGTGCTCCCAAAACGGATGTAATTATGATGAAGTTGCTTTTGTTTTGGAAAATACTGAATGGACGCCCCCTCACCACTCACCACTCCCAACCAACATACCCTACCTTTTTGTGCAGTTTTTAACAAGGCACTAAGCACACTTTTACTTTTCAGTCGGAGTCAAGGAAAACCACCTTAGTTGGTCACTTTGGAGAGGTTTTTTGAATATTATTCTACATAATAAGGATGATCACAAGGAAGAAAAGCGACCAAGGGATTTGACAACACTTATTACTTAATGTGCAGCCTTTATAAAATTCATAGGCGAATGCGTAAAGAAGAAAAAAAATCAACTAGATCTATTCAAAATCAATTCAACAATAGTGCTCGTCCATGCCCGCGGTCAGTTCAAGAGCGCTGTTGTTTACACTTGCTTTTACAGAGAGTTTAAAAAAAAATAAATAATCGCATTTCACTTTTTTTCTGCTTCCCTTGGCGTTCTTTCGGGAGTGTCACTTGCATAATTCAAATTGCATCAGTGTTCAACCAGAATCATAATAGGATATAATGGCTCAATGACTTTTAGTGTTCACTCCGATCTTTTTTTTTCACTTGTGTCTTTGAGTCTATGATAACTCAAAATCTTTCTCCAGTAATTGCTACGGTACGATGTTTCTCTGACCCACCCCAGCAATAGACCATGTTGTGATGAGCTCCAAACCCGACGACGTTCTTCCGTAAGTTCAAGTAGGCCTAGTTTGTTGGATAAAGGAATGTATCCAGTCAACAACAGCTGTGATCTTGGTATAGATGGCAGGGACGTTGACCTGGCCACAGGGATTTGGACCAGACGAAATGACGCCTGCAAGGTACAATATCTGTTCTTCCGCGTCGTCTGCATTTGGTAAAACATTAGACTGTTGTAACTCCTCACACATAAGAGGGCCACCAGAATCCCCCTGAAATGAGATTGATTGATTGTTATGCTATATAGCTTACATGTTACACTAGCCTAAACTGGGGAGCATGCACATAATTCGAAATATGCAAGAGGCTGTCTGAAAAGCAAAACGAGAATGGGCAAAAATAAAATGGTACAGTACCGGTAATAGCATTTTCACAAACTGCCAATGGTGTCAAAGGCAAATGTATCGCCTACTGGGTGTTGCAATATCAATTTTACACCAGAACATTATATGCAGCTACGTCGTAAACCGTGGATTAAGTCTTTGTTTTCGTCAACCTTTTGCCGTCCAAATTTTTTTGGAGAGGTCCAAAGAGTTGGTTGTCAGAAGGAGTCAAATCAGAATTATGGGGCAAATGTGTCAAATCCCTTAATACCCGTGAAGCCAATATTTAGTCAAGTTTGCGGAATGCGAGTGATGTTGTCATGCTGCAGAGTGAAACTATTACTCGGTCGTCCTGGTCTCCTATGTCGTAGGCCCTACCGCTCCTCAAACTTACATTCTATTTCCACTCAAGTATTATGTGCATCCATCTGCACCATGTTGTTTTATGATGTTGAAGTTTGTGGCCGCCTCCAAACAAATTGCACTAAATAAGTGATATAGCGGACGCGTTAAAAAAACAACAACTAATTACATGCTATAATGTAGCCACTAATTTAAAGTGAATTTTAAATTATTTGTTCTTTTTGTGCTCCAAAAACCGAATACATTGTAGCAGCTTGAACTTCAATCTTTGGCCATTCTCTAATGGTAGCCGTCATGTTTTTGGTGCTGTCACAATAAGATGCATCCATTTATTCATGGTGCAGTTAGATAATAATAATAATAATAATAAATAGCATTTATACTGCGCATTTCCATTTCCTAAAAGATGCTCAATGCGCATTACAATGAAAAAGACATCACATCTTAAAAATTAATCGACACAAATGTGTACGTAAAACAAAGTATTATACATATAATATAAATGCATATGTGTAAAATTTT
>NW_004797406.1:125777-138868 GCF_000002075.1 Aplysia californica | reverse complement strand
CATCATCATCATCATCATCATCATCATCATCATCATCATCATCATCATCATCATCATCATCCACCCACCTGCCGTTGTTAACCCCATTCTCTCCCTCCCCCCCCCATACCCATCTTCCCCCGCCTAAAAAAAACCTTACCAAAAAACCTCTCACCTTTGATTGTGGAACCCCATCCGGCTACGGTGCACTCGGTGCCAATGGGGAAATCTTGACCTGGCTTTGGTAGGCATATTGGGTGGATACATTCATATGTCTCCAAAGGAATAGGCGAATCGAGAGTGAGAACTGCCACGTCATAATCTGTTTCGGGTAGTGCAAGATAAGTAGGATATACTATAACGAATATGAGCAGGGGCGGACTGGGTCTTAAAACCGGCCCGGGCATTTGCCATCCGTACCGGCCCACTAAGGCCTAGTAAAACACGAAAAGCCAACATGTTTCTAAGCCTCCATACTACTATTATACTAGTTAGAACACAGAAACAGACAAAAACATCCATATTGTACTTGTGTGTGTTTGGATGTCTGCATACGAGTGCGCGCGTATTTGTGTGTACGTGTGTGTGTGTGTATGTGTGTGTGTGTGTGTGTGTGTGTGTGTGTGTGTGTGTGTGTGTGTGTGTGTGTGATAAGCAGCCTTTTAATATATTATAACATACATGTCGTACAACCGAATCAAAACAACATTAGCACAAGAACTCATCCCAGAGCATACCTAAGAGAGTAGATGCCTGCAAAGTTCTTTGCATTTGGCGGCCACAGCATCAATGATGTCTTCATCGTCCAGTTTGGTCAAGATCTCTTGTTCCACTGACATCAGCATAAATGCCTCAAGATGTTCTGGTGTCGTTGTGTTTCGGAGACGGGTTTTGATTCTCTTCAGGGCCGAAAACGACCGTTCGAATGCAACCTGCGACACAGGCGGGGTTAGTAGTAGTGGCTTGTAAGTAACCCCAATGTCTTCGTAAGCATCGGCGAAGAGGTTCAACTTGAGTAGCACTTTAAGTAACAGCAGAGAGGGCAAGCTTTGCATGAGATACAGTAACAGTGGAACTTGAAACATTCTGTGTGCTCAGTTCCGATTCACAGTCAATAACGCTGTCTTTCCCCTCATAGTGGTCTTCAACTGACTGCTTCAGGGATTTCCATCGTTCTCCAAGGCTTTGCAATTCTGTTAGCAATCTGTTAGCGGTGACGCTATCGTCAAATCTCCGTAAATACTTTTGCTCATCTTCCATAGCCTCTGATGGGACTTCACCAAAGTTTCTTGGATTAAGAAGGAACAGATCAGCAAACAATCTAGGCGCTTCAGATCGTTTAAATCTCTGTTCAATGCTGTTAACAAGGGTATATAACATTCAATCGTATACTACAACATGATATTTCTTCATTGGGTCATCTGTTGATGTAGCTTCGTCTGTACAGAATTCATCATCCATTCGTCTGCGTCGTGTTTGCAGTTTCAATGGAAGCGACTCTTCCACGAACGAATCTGACCCGCTCTCCTCCAGTGCATCATTCACCCACTGGACAAACTTTGCAGGTGCATTTTGAGAAGCTTCGAAGTCCGCCCTGAGAGCCTACATGTTTGACAGCAACTCCGCCACCATCTTGTATACAGTCAAAAGGTCCAATTGCATGGTTTGCAGATACTTAGAAAGGGCTGTAGTGCGTGAAAATATTTGCAGATACACTTGCGCTGTGAGAACTGTTTCAAACTTGAGTAGAGCATCAATGTATCCTCTTACTTTAGCTTTAACGACTTCTTGGGTGTTGTCAGCAACAAGTATAGCGTTGAGGCTGGTTATCACTTCAACAAACAGGGCTTCGAGTGGATTGTTGAAAAAACCAAACACCTTCCTTAAGGCAGCATCTTTTGACCACCATCTGGTCTCACCAATGGTGCACAAACGTTTCATAGTTGTCGAGTGCCTGCTCCAGATGTTCATCCACTGATAAGACTCCCGAAAGAACACCGCAATGTCGCTCATCAGTGTAATATAGCGATGCACTGTTCGCTACAGCACGTGGTCTCAGAAACAACAAGATTCAATACATGAGCGTGGCACCAAACATGGGTCTGCATTGGAGCTTTGTTTGAAAGCAGAGTACTGAAACCTCTATAGTGACCCTGCATGTTTGCTGCACCGTCAGTTGCGTTCCCAACGCATTGTTTGAGGTCAAGCAAGATTCAACCCTTGCATAACTTCCGAAACAATCTGCACAAAAAGCTTTGCCGGTAGTTTCTTCGCACTTCACAATGATCAATAGTCTTTCTTAGATGTTGCCAGTTTTATCCACATATCGAACGACAATGGAGCACTGGTCCTGAGTTGTTATGTCCTGCGTTGTGTTCCACAGCAAAAAATGTCTGTTATTTCTTCCGAAATGAAGTATCGTATCTTATCCGAATAACCGTGATGATAGAATTCACCTTAGTTTTGGACAAAAAAGTAACAAATGTGCCTCTGCCTTTCGAACTGTTTGCCTTCTCATTTTTTGCCTTGCTGCTATGAACTACACGAGAGAGGTGATCAGCTGTGCATGAATCATATTTGCGTAGCAACTTAACAATATTCCAGGAAAGTACGATGATCAATTTTTGCATTTTCCAAAGTGTAGGCTGCCTCTTCCGTTCTTCCTCTGTAGCTTAGTCCCCTTTTGCCCATGAGTTTAACTACATCCACAACTCGGTTCATCACTTGCCGTTTCTTTCTGACTTCATCACAGTAGTCCTTCGCCAACACGTGAGAAATGTAATGCTTGATTGTTTTTTATCAATCAGGTATGCTGTTGAGCATTGCAGATGCAAAGACGAACGTTCATGCTGTTCAATACGAGAATGTACACGCCGCTAGTCTTTCATCCCCTCAAGGAATGCGGATGTGTCTGAAATGGTAGAAACACCAACCAGACAGAACAGTGAAGGGCATGGGGGTCTTTGTTGTAAGACAGCCACCATCTGTCTTCATGAATGAAACATCTTTGCACCACTCGATTATCTGTCTTCTGACATGGATGATGGTTCCAAATCAACAGCCTTTCTTCTTCTGTGCATGGTTTCTAGTAGTCAATTCTGAAACCTTCACTTCCTGTGGCTTCAAGTTCAGTTTGTGCTGTATGTTTTGTGCTAGCCAGGGGCAAAGCCTCCCTTTCACTTGTTGGTTTAATTTCTCTCATTTCACCTGATGATGGCCCAGCAACTAATTAACCGCTTTTGTCCACCTCGCCAAGTTCAGTTGCTTCGCCTGCTGATAGATAGCAGCAGCTGCCAATCCACTACTTTCGTCTACTTGGTCAAAATCCGTTGTTTCAACTGCTGCAGGTCCAGCTGCATGTGCCAGTATACTGGCTTTTGTCACATTTTCACCGATTTCAGGTCCCTTTGCATCAGCACTTTTGAACAGATGCAAAATATTTCGGCATTTTGATGCACTTTCAGACAGTTTGTTTTTCTTTCGATGACGTTCCTTCTCCGCACCCCCTTTTCTTCTTTTGTGGTTTGAATTATCCATTACCACTTACCCATTCAGGCCTACAAAGGAAGAAAAAGGAGTAGATCCACTGGTCTTATAAACACAGTAATCTGAAGATAATTTTTTTTCAACCAAGCGGCCCCCTTTGTCCTGTCAGCACCGGCCAACTTTTCTCCTTCGGCACCGGCCCACTTTGTCCCTTCGGCACCGGCCCAGGGGGCATTGCCCAAATGCCCATAGGCCAGTCCGCCCCTGAATATGAGGCAATGCGTTTTGTCGTGGATGGAAGCATAGGAATAAATTGATATGAAGCACGGCTATTATCTTTAATTTGTACTCGTGCGCTGTGTGTGTGTGTGTGTGTGTGTGTGTGTGTGTGTGTGTGTGTGTGTGTGTGTGTGTGTGTGTGTGTGTGTGTGCGAAAGAGAGAGAGAGAGAGAGAGAGAGAGAGAGAGAGAGAGAGAGAGAGAGGGGTGGGGAGAGAGGAGGAAGAGAGAGAGAGAGAGGGGGGGGGGGGGAGAATATGCGTGTTTGTGTAAATAAGCATAATATCATGTAGATCTACTAGTGTAGCTTTCAGACTCAGACTAAAAAATAGTTGTAAGGCTATATTTTTAAAAAATCCCTCAGACTTTTAAAGTCGTAGGACTCGCAAGCAGAGCCGGTGAGTTAAAACCCCTCGACCAGTAACATAACAACAACGAAAACGACAACAACAATGACGCCACAAACTAAGCTACATGTATTAAGCTATACCTGGTTAAACAAAACAAAACAAACCGAACAAAACCGAACAAAAACATCTAAAAACAAACAAACAAACAAACAAAAAACGTCCCCTATCAACAAACAAAATAAAAACAAAAATAACATAGCACCACTTCCTCCCCTCCCCGAATAAAGAGATGAGGAATGCGGGGGTGGGGAGGGGGTGGACTCGTTTGGGTCTGACATCAAACCTTTCGCAGTATCTACCCAGAGACGTCTCCGACAGAGATAGACAAATCAAAATGCTTTGTGCCTCTGGACCAAATAAAAAAAGTCAGGGGGTTGCATAATTCGATATTTTGCAGTTAGGTTTTAAATTTTCTTGAAAATAATTGATTTGCGACAGTTTGAGTTTATATGTGATCTGCAGCAAACAATACGCAGTTTGACCCCAAAAGCAGTTAATCTGTATGCGGGAGACGTCTCTGAATAGGTCCTGGGTGCTCACAGGAGACGTCTCTGAATATCTTCTACCCAAACCCCTCCCTCAAATGACTCCATAATTTACAACTTTTAATACCAGTAAACCCTTAGAAAACATAACATCACAACTGAAAGAGCTGCGGAGCTGGCCTACTATAGAAAACTGCATCTCCCCTCGAAGCTTAACAACAACAGAGGATGAAAAAGTAAAAGTAAGTAAAATAATACATGTACCAGTAATTTATCGACAGTAACAAAATAATTATAAATCAGACTGGCCACTTTAGAAGGACAGTGTTCTGGATCATAGGGGCCTACTAAGCATCATAATACAAGTAATATTCTTACTGTAGAGGCTCCTGCTGTACCGTGGGTGCTTGGTGACATTGTATGAAGTCGTCACGAGTTCCCCCCGAGGCCGGTCTACGCTCCTGTCATATTCTCCGATCACAAGTCTTGGCATGTAGCCCTTCAGCGAGCTGGCAGTGTGCATTGGAAGGGGGGGGGGGGGGGATTCCACAACAATATTTATTATTGATAAGATAACAACGACGACGACAGTTACAACAATGACTACATCGCCACGACAACAGTTTAAAAAGTACAGACCAAGATTTGACGACAAGTAATCAACAATAATAAAAAACAACAACAAATAAGCAAGCACACAAACAAACAAAAGGGAACAATTCGCACCTCAGTGCTTTTTGTCGTATCTCCATTTTTGATAACAATGAAAACAGTTCCTAACAAAGAGTGAGCTGAAGAAGAAGTAGTCACATTTTCACTGTTAAAAAAATGGAGATACGACTAGAACGCTCTGAGGTCGCGAATTACTGCGTCATCATCGACATGATTATAATTTTTTTTTCTTCTGGTAAGTCTTTTACGGCGCTCGCAAATGCACATGGTCATATAAGAGCGCGGGACATACCAAACATTTTCATTCGTTAGGAAATTTTGAGTTTTGCCCTGGTGGCGACCAAAGCCTACTCTTATACGATATTGGACCACCAAGGGATCTTTAACGTGCGCAACTTGCTCACTGGACCTCCGAGATTTTTCGCCCTTGTCCCAGAGGCTAGGTGTAGATCTTACCTAGCATAAGATTAGGAGTGTGGCTGAAAGACAGCAGTAAGAAGGAGCCAAGGAGTAGCAGTAGAAAGGCTGCAGAAAGACTCAGTGGCCCAGAGGAGGGGGCCAAGGAGGTGACGGGCTGGGGGTAAAGGAAATGAGGGGTGGGGACAGAAAATGGAGACGATAGAACATCGTTCGAGAGCAGGAAAGCATGTGAAAGGAGACAATTTTAGAAAAGAGAAATTTTCCGTCGCTACCCGGATTCGAACTCGGGACCTTTGAATGAGAGGCGAACACCTTAACCTCTAGGCCACGAGAGCCCCCATAATTATAATCAACAATCCTCAATGTCAATGGCACCAGTAACGACTATGAAGACGACGACAACGGCAACAAAAGGAACCACAAAAGCAACAACAACTTACAAGAACAAGAACAAGAACAACAACAAGAACCAAGAAGAAGAAGAAGAAGAAGAAGAAGAAGAAGAAGAAGAAGAAGAAGAAGAAGAAGAAGAAGAAGAAGAAGAAGAAGAACAACAACAACAACAACAACAACAACAACAACAACAACAGTCATGCAACATGTAGACCGGCAACCAAAAGTCTCTACCTTTGGTTCTTGAGTTGTCTCCTCTGAATAATACCCACTTACCCTGTTGCGTTTTAAAGTATTCGCACCTGTCCCCCCCCCACCCCCTCAACTCATCTCCCTCTCTCTCTCTCTCTCTCTCTCTCTCTCTCTCTCTCTCTCTCTCTCTCTCTCTCTCTCTCTCTCTCTCTCTCTCTCTCTCTCTCTCTCTCTCTCTCTCTCTCTCTCTCTCTTTGTCCGTCTCACTGTCTCACTTATCTATTACATTATATATTTGGCAACTTGGAAACACATGTGTAACTTTTCCCATAAAACTAGGACAGCTACAGAGTTGAAAGTTGGCAAGCACCTGCAAAAAGATAGATAGGTCCCCATGAAGGAGCCCGATTTTTAATTTATTTATTTCCTGAATTAAGAAAAATATATTTGACAAAAGGTTCCCGTCCTTCTTTGGCATTTGTGATTATTCCACTGAGAAACGAAACAAATCTGCGTTGCAGTCCTTCACAACGGAAGTGCCGGAAGAGGTATTTCGCTAGACGCATTTTGTTTTGAGAATTTTTAGCATCTCTCAAGATTTATAGCTCCATTCTAGTAGAGTGTAAATATTATAGTAGGCAAATGACTTTCAGTTGATGTTAATGCACCGATCATTCCTTTCATCGAAAGGGGGCCCAGCTAGTTATAGTATATTCCTCTCTCTCTCTCTCTCTCTCTCTCTCTCTCTCTCTCTCTCTCTCTCTCTCACTCTCTCTCTCTCTGTCACTTTCTGTTGTCCTGCTTATGTCTTTCTGTGTATGCATCTGTTAGCGTCTGCTTGTTTGTCTGCCTGTCTGCTCACTCTCTACCCTAAAGAATGTCTTTAGTTTTAGTTTTAGTAAAGAGTTTTACGGCACTTGCAACACAATAAGGTCATATAAGTGCCGAAGATTAGAGGTGTTACAAGAGAGGAACAAACACAAAATAGAAGGAGGAGAGATCAGGACGATAGACGTTTGATAGGAAAGAAGAAGCAAACCACACCAGAATGTCTTCCCACAAACGTCTCCTGAATGTAGTACAGAAGATGTTTGGCCTTTCCTGCTCTCTCCTTCATGGATGTGTCCTGTCTGTCGTAAACGTGTTGATGATAGGATCTTCGTCGTCGCATGCAAAGGACATAAGTTCAATTTCCTTGTGTGTGTGGGGGGGAATCAAGTATATCATGGTTATTTGTCTGTCTGCACGAGCGCTGTATCCTTTTCATCCTAAGTTGGTCCTGACAGGTTGGATGGAAGCAGCTCGCTTCCTAAACTGATTGAATTGTATCAATTGGGGCGTTATGCATCGTCATCGTCGCGTGTAATTACTATGATATCCTAACATAGAGGTTGGCGAATGTCCTTGGTGTCTTTGTTCAAACATAAATTGTTTTTTTTTTCTTTTGGGTATCGTATCCATTTCGTTTTGTGAGTAATGTGAGTCTGGGGTCTAACTAAATGCGAAACAAACAAAATGAAACATATGTATGCATTCATGAGGAGGCCTATCCCAAGGACCTTTGATTCTAATTATAATAACCTTCCTTGCCGATTTGGTCATAATTGAAATATTGCTTTTTAGACAACTCTTAACGCATGTTTGAACAATTTCCTCCACGATTTCGAATGCCGCTTTTTAATAATGTTAATAAACCCAATTTTATTTGTTGAACCACATTACCTTCATCTTTGTTGCATTTTTGAGGGTCTACCACGACCATTATCTTTCTTTCACTGTATCCTACTTACTCAAAGCAGTGAGCGGCAGTGATCACGTGACGGTCCGAGATGAGCGTTCCGCTACACAGGTCATCGTCTGCCGCGTCACGTGATATGTAAACCATCCAGGGAAAGACACACCTGCCTGCATCTGTGCCCCCCACCACTCTCTTGACCACTCTGTGGGAGGGACGGCCACACAGGGGGCGGGCTTTGTCTCCTGGGGATAATCGTTATTGTAGTAGAATTGTAGTTGTAGCAGGGCAGCAGTACCACCATCACTAGCACGACAGTACCAGAAGCCACCAAAACAATAATGAAAACACACACACACACACACGCCTGTACACATGATATATAAATACACAGACACACAAAAACGCAGTCAAACCTCGTAATACCACCATAATTGGGAAGACCATGAAGTTGGCGGAATAGCGGGGTTAGGGGTTCACAGGGGTTTCTCTGTTACATAGAATCGACTATCAAACGTCAAGGGACATGATCTGTGTTTGAAAAGTATTTTTTGTTGTTGTTGATAAACATTACACATGTATTCAAAGTCCAGAGTCTTCTTTCACTTTCACTTTATCTCTATGCCTTTCTCCTGGGAGAAAAACTATCAAGCTGCCAACAGTGGTTATTGTGTGCCGTGTCCAGTGTGTA
This sequence comes from Aplysia californica, assembly GCF_000002075.1. Lineage (NCBI taxonomy): Eukaryota > Metazoa > Mollusca > Gastropoda > Aplysiida > Aplysiidae > Aplysia > Aplysia californica. The sequence goes on along the minus strand of NW_004797406.1, from coordinate 130,127 downwards.
CCTCAGGCGGTCAGTTTGCTGGCGGTATGACGGGGCAAACTCACATTGGGGGCTCTCGTGGCCTAGAGGTTAAGATGTTGGCCTCTCATTCAAAGGTCCCGGGTTCGAATCCGGGAAGCGACCGAAAAATTTTCTTCTCTAAAATTGTCTCTTTCCACCTCCTTTCCTTCTCTCTAGCAATGTTCTGCTGTCTGCTTTCATTTCCACTTTCTGCCCCCACCCCTCACCTCCTTTGCCCCCTCCTCTGGGCTCCTGACTCTTTCTGCAGCCTCTCTACTGCTACTCCTTGGGTCCTCCTTACTGCTGTCTTTCTGCCGAACCCCTGATCTTCTGGTAGGAAAGATCTACACCTAGCCTTCTCGGACAAGGGCGAAAAAAAAATCACATTAGTTAAATAAGGACCATACAACTCAGACAGTTGGCGGATGGCGGATGGTGGTGTGCATGAGTGAATACTATGTGTATAGTTTACATAGGCGCTCCTTTAAGCACATTGGCAAAACCTTGCGGTAAGCGGGGCTGGTGGTATAACGGGAGCGGCACAACCAGGTTTGACTGCATATACAGTGTATACAATATGGTCGCTTTTAAGGACCAGCGAGTTAGCCCAAATTTCGGGGGTTTCCAGAAATCTTGACCTACATCAAAAGTGGGCACTGCCCTATCTATTGGGGAAGTTTGGGTTCATTAGTGTGTATATTTCTTTGGTTGAAGAGAAAACTCTCCTTGTCTTTTAATTTTAAAAAGAAACCGAACAAGGGGCAAAAACTTTACCTTCGATTTTCTCAAAACAGAATTTTTTCGGGATAGCCCCCTTGTGCTTAAAAGCGACCATATATTATGTATACACCCACATATGATATCATATTTTTCTAATGTGTTTTCAATGATGTAACGGTACCAGTAGTGGAATACGATTAGAGCCTCAGAACAATGACGTTAACTGTTTCTATGTCCTTCTTTTTAGATAGACAAGACCGACACCAAAGTCACAGTAATCACCTGGTATGGTGTCCCTTGCAATTGTCTGGTCTTTCCTCTGATCTGGGCCCAGGCTTGGCCCCACTCGTCGTGGGGGATATGTTGAAGAAGAAACGGCCTTTGTTGATTCTCTTCTGTTTGGATGATTCCCTGTAGCTGAAGTAAGGGAGTAAGGGGGGGGGGGGAGAATAAGATACAAAAGACGCGCTGCTTAATTTTGAGTGACCGTATATCTCGGGCGACTCTTATTGTAGATGAAAAATTAATGTGTCAAATGATGCAGAATTTATTTAGCTTTAAATGGGTATACTGCATGAGTGGGTAGTGTAAGGCTTTAACACCATGAATGGGTTAAAAATGTTCAAGTTTCTTTTGGACGCCACTGTATATTAATTGGATCTATATATTTCGCTACCTTAGAATTACAACATTTTATCTGACATTTTTGACTATTTCGAGTTACCAAGCCATGAGGTCTGAAACCAAATGTTTAATCTGCTCTATCGAAGTCGTAGATTATTCTGTTTCGTTATCGAAGTATTCTAAGAACCGTCCCCTTAAAAGTATTGCAATTGAAAAAAAACCCCACTTGAGGCGTAGTGTGAAACTCAGCATTTTTTACGTCAAATATTTTCAAAACTAGGTACTGGGCAGATAGAACTTTGTAATTCCAAGGTAGCAATTTGTCACCACTTGGTGGAATCAGGCACTCGTATTTGGGAGCCTATAAAGTGACTGGTATCATCTTAAAGCGAGTCCACTTTTGAAGAAAAATGTATCTTGAATAGAAGTTGAGATTTTATATATGAGATTGAACAAGGTGGGGGGTTGTTATATATTACATGTATTTATACCTTGAATCAAAGGTTAAAAAAAGTAAAATCCCCGCAGAAATGTGTTTTTAATACGACGTAAAAAGGCACAAAACAAAAAAAGAAAAACGAAATGAGACAAAATTGCCCAGCAGGGAGAGCAATGTCGGCTTCTCTGACTTTTTCTTGATGAGCGCCGGATTTCATCGAGGTCACACACACACAGACACACACACACACACACACACATACACATACACACACACACACACACACACACACACACACACACACACACACACACACACACACATACACATATATACACACACACACGACCTCTAAATAACTCATAACATTCCCCCCTCCCAAAAGACACATTTTCATTTCCCCCCTAAGAAAACCAAACTAGACTCACAAAACACAACCCAGAAAGAGTGACTTAACTTTTTCCTCGAAAAAGACAACAAAAGAAAACCGCCTCACTCAACCAGCAAGAATAAGTCCGATATCATTTAAAAAATCGAGGCCTGTAGATATACTCTAAAGTGTGATATAATGTTAAACCCTCTCCGTACGTCGTGTTTTACTATCATACCCATACGACGTGGGGAACTGTGCCCCTACTTTCCAAAGAGGAAATTTACTCGTTAACCCGATCCGTACGCTTTACATAGCAGTCTGTCAAAATGATTTTTTGAGAAATACTGAAAGTTTCAAAGAGATCTTCGCACACCATGTATTCTAAAATGTGAAGAATACAACCCCGAGGGTACAAAATGACACCAGGTGTACGGATAAGGTTAACATTTGTGAATGACAACAGACAGAGTGCTCAGATAGCCGAGACACGTACAGATCCACGATGATTTTTTATTCTTGTTTTGAGACCGTTTGTTTGTAAACTTGTACAAGGTTGGCCTGTCCTTGCTTCCCAACAACACTCACTGATCACACGGCTGAGGGGCAGGCAACAATGCAGCTTCCCCTGGCACATGTACTCTACAATCTTCAACGTCGAATGGGTGATTGGGTCACAGGATGCCGCACATGTTCCCTTCACGAACCAGCAATCTGCACAGTTGATTAACATAGTGGCATTGGAGTAGCACAAACCCCCATAAAAAACAAAACAAAACAAAACAAAAAAATATTCAAAAATCCAGCAGCAGCAGCAGCAGCAGCAGCAGCAGCAGCAACAGCAGCAGCAGCAGCAGCAGCATCAGCATCAGCAACAACAACAAAGACAACAGACAATCAAAGCAACAACAACAGGGACAATATTTAGAAGAAAAAAAAGAAAACAAAAAAGAAGTAAAAAGCAAAACATAAAAAACAACCAACCACTTCCCCCTCCCCCCCCCCCCTCAAAAAGAACCCACCCAAAAAGAACCCAACCCTCCAAAACAACAACAACATCAACAACAACAACAACAACAACAACAACAACAAAAACAACAACAACAACAACTACAACAAAGCACACAAATAGCTGCCACAGCAATAACGACAATTAAGAAGTTGTAGCCTACTTCAAAAAAAGTTAATTTACATACACGCAACCTTTCTCATCGAAGACAAAAGTGACTACGGAAAACCTTTTTTTTAAAGCTCGTTTCTTCTTTTCAATTGTAATTCTCAGTCTTTCAAGGGACATACAACAACATGAACCATTTGAGCCTCTTTTACGTTAGAACTCTATCCTAATTTATGTATCTCTACGTATTTTAAATATGAACAGGCGAAGTAGCGTAAATAACACAATCAAACCCCCTTTCCACGCAAATTGTAAGATCACGCAGCGGCAGACTCCAAAGGTCTTGTAATTAAAATTCCTGCATGTGGTTGAATGATGAATCTGATGTGAATGTACATTTTGTCAGCTTTACTTCTCTTTTCATATTGAATTTTAATGAGAGTAATTTATAATTTTTTAAAATGTATACCTGCGTTAGTTTTTACGGTCGTGTACGACCAAGAAAAATTTCACTCTGGGATAATAACGTATTTTCTTATCTTATCTTATCTTGTCTTATCTTATTTTATCTTATCTTATCTTATAAACACAACCAACAACAGTTAGCATGGTAAAATCAGTATCAGCAACAACTGCAACAGAAGCAGCAAAACATTAGCACCAGCAATAATGTTATAAAGTAGAGCAAAATAACAAACGACAACGATTCGTTAAATTAAAAGGAAAAACGGGGAAGAACGGAAAATGTATCACGTACTTTTGCGAGAATGTATTGTGTGTGTGTATGTGTGTGTTGGGGGGGGTGTGTGTGTGTGTGTGTGTGTGTGTGTGTGTGTGTGTGTGTGTTAGTGGCGCGCGTGAGTGTATTATATGTGCAGATAGAAAAATAGATATGTGGACTAAAAGAAGTCAAACAATAGATGTTGACTGAAAAAAACAGGAGACATGGGGAATAATGGAGAACAAGAGGATGTGAGCACCCGACAGATAGATAGATAGATAGATAGATAGAGGGAGAACGAGATAGATAGACAGATAGATAGATAGATGGATAGATAGATAGATAGATAGATAGATAGA
>NW_004797406.1:121569-123455 GCF_000002075.1 Aplysia californica | reverse complement strand
TGTCTGTCTGTCTGTCTGTCTGTCTGTCTGTCTGTCTGTCTGTCTGTCTGTCTGTATGTCTGTCTGTCTGTATGTCTGTCTGTCTGTCTGTCTGTCTGTCTGCCTGTCTGTCTGTTGGTCTGTATGTCTGTCTATCTGTATTTCTGTATGTGTCTTTCTCTCTCCCTCGCACCCTCCCTCCCGGCCACACTCCCTATCAACCCCCGCCCCCCTTTCAATCTCGTTCGTCTATGTCGTCATCTTTTTCATACAAACTTACAAAAACACCTAGGTACACATATTATTTTTTTCTCTATTTCTTCTTCTTCTTCTCTCACTCTATCTCCTTCTCTCTCTCTCTCTCTCTCTCTCTCTCTCTCTCTCTCTCTCTCTCTCTCTCTCTCTCTCTCTCTCTCTCTCTCACACACACACACACACATACACCCACACCCACACCCACATACACCCACATACACCCCCCCCACACACATATCACCCCCCCTCTTCCACACACGCAGAACTCACACCCCCACTGCCTTACCCAAGCACCGTTTACCTGGCCTCATCGCTGGGCTCAAGTGTCCCTTTTGATTCGATGAATGGAGACTAAAATGTTTGAGGAAGGCCTAATTTACATTCATGAAACATACCTCGTCCTATTTGCTAAAGTTTTGTCGGGCTAATGGAAGAAGATTGTGAAGTAAACATGCAACCTAAAAAAAGGACCGATTTACGACAAGTCAACTTTCATTCAGTGACTTTACAATTTTGGAGCTGCCTCGAGGTGTTTAAGGGTATTTAACTAAGGCTCACGTTTACCATAGTAGTCTTTCGTTAATGACGTAGGCGTTCTGGCGTAGATCGCTAAATTTTGTGGGGTGTGACTTTTCTTTATCTCACTAGGCTTTTTTGTAGTTGTTGCGTAAATTGGTAAATTATGAGTTACGAGACACCCTTAAATATTTTTTTATTATTTGCCGCCAGTGTACACGTGTGATTCTAATGCCAAACGTGCAGTTCATAACTCCTATCTGCCAATGTGGTAAAAGACAACAAGGAGTAAATCTTTCTTTGTGAATAACCTGCAGTCAGTCAATCCCCACGCCAGTCTGAAAGGTTCCTCAAGTCTATCTGCGTAACTACGTCAGCTGGATCTTTGATTTTGGTGTCAGTCTACCTGCATTGCTGTGCTCTTTATGTCTTCGTACTTCCTTTTCCCCCCAGCTTTCTATGTCTGTCCACCTTTGCGCTTTCTGATAAATTGCATATATTAACGATTGCCTAATAGTTTCATCATCATCATCATCATCTTCATTCATCATTATCATCATCATCATCATCATCATCATCATCATCATCATCATCATCATCATCATCATCATCATCATCATCATCAGTTCTGACATACGGATTCTTTCTGTCCAGATTCGACTTCTGAAATCAAATTTCGCGAGAGCACGAAAAGCATACACTACCGACAGGGAGAAACTATACACCCATAGTCAACTGAAGCTGCGTAATATGATACTTTGAACCGAGTTAAGCAAATAAAGGCCTTTGTGCACCCATTTCCCCTCGCCCACGTGTAGGTATGTCTCCAACAAAGGGACATCTATGTGTCAAGCACTAGAAAGCGTTTACAGCAATTGACATGATGTCACTTCAACTCGAGATGGCTTTCTTTGAAAGACAAGATCGGACCATGTGACCCCATTTTAGTGCATACTTTGTCAGTTCGTTTTGTATTTTTTTAAATCTCTGGTTGTATTTTTGTATGGCTTTTTCTCCAAACACAGATTAGTGGGGGACTTCTATCTATCTATCTATCTATCTATCTATCTATCTATCTATCTATCTATCTATCTGTCTGTCTGTCTGTCTGTCTGTCTATCTGTCTACCTATCTAT
>NW_004797406.1:114818-117762 GCF_000002075.1 Aplysia californica | reverse complement strand
TAGCAGTTAGGCGGATCGCCGTCGCCACACAGATGACCCGAGTTTGATTCCCGATATTAGGAAGATTCTAATGGAGTGTCTTGGTCTTTCCGCTGGGATGTTGTATTCCTCTCAGTCCGGGTTGGCCTGACAGGCAGGGTTGGAATCCCGTTTCCCAATGATCCAAATTGTGTCGATGAGGGTTTAAAATCAGATATTTAAACAAATAACAAAAACTATTTTAAGGTTTTTAACGGCTAGGCCAATAAGGATATAAAGATTGCACAAGCAAAAGTACTAGTCTGTTAATACGTAAACATGCGTATGCCCTTAAAAGCACCCCCCCCCCCCCCCGAAACCTACTCATGTTTCTGGCAACATTTATTACATTCAAAATATCATGTTCTTTGACTAGTTGGTCTTTTAAAAATGCATTCCTTTTTGTTTCTTTGTTGCACAGCAGTTCGACAAAAAAATTGTGTACATAAGATCTTGTCTAAGCAGGTGGTTCATTTAATTTTTTTTCTACTCAGAGTTGGTATTGTGGCAGTTTGCTTCTACTGAAATGTAGCAATCATTCATCGGGCTGCTCTCCTCAAGCAACAAATCAACACAGGTCTTTGTTTTCACACTTTTTAAAAGTGTTGTTAATTGCGTAGATTCAGGTTCAGTTACGGAGCGGTCCATGCTAACCCAAGAGATCGTCATGTTCATTCCAGATTTACCTGCACTTTTCACATGTCCAATTTTTAGGGTCTTCATGTGAGAGCACTGTCGTGTGCTTTGCGGTCAACCTGTGAAACTTACCGTAAAGGATGGCGACCTACGAAAATTTCCGACAGGCCATAACAATCAAGGGCACGGTCGAATGACCACCACGGTGACCATCATTGTGCTATGGTCAAACGAACAGAGACCCGGAGACGACTTATCTCTACTCCGTCTGTTCTCTGAACTGGCGGAGATTCCTGACAATTGATGTGAACTCAATGAAAAATATGCCCCATGGCATTAGAGCAGACTGAATTCCAGCGTCTGTGCATTTTTCGAAAATACAGTTTTCAGTGGATTCCAAATACCAGCAACGTTGAACAGACGTATTTAAGTTAATATGGAAAAAATCGTGTGGTATTTAGCTGGTCTCTGACAGTGTTCTTGATCTTAAGAAGTGTTTCTTAGTACCCTCGGATCGAACAAAAACAACGAGCTATGTTTACGGTCTGAAAAGTGTTAATAAAAAGATGTAAGAAGGCCAGTGGTCTATTTTACGTTCAGAGGAGTGCACGATTGAAACACTTAGTAAAAGCCTTTTTTTGCCATTGTCATTGCATCGTTGATCAAACTGTCACATTATCGTTCACCTATGTCCTAGGTAAAAAAAACAACACCTTGAACACATTGGACAGCACTTCGCGAGGGCCGTGAGATACAACGTGACTTTGGATCAATCATCATATGGGATTATTTCTTCTACTGAAATCCTAAACAACTCCTGCTGTGGCTGAGCTCCTGCAGGGTACGGACGAGGCAGGGCAATGGTTGCACAAACCATCCTCCAGGTCTTCACAAGTAAGTGGAAATGGGAAAATGTTCCTTAAATTTCATGTTTTGTTTTTTATGCTAAAATAATGTAGTATCGGAACATTGCATAGCCAATAAAAAAAGAAAGAAAAAGAAACTACAGCAGCTACGACACGAATTTAAATGATCTTCTTTTGCTTCCACTGGGTATAATCCTGTCAATTTTCTTCTTTTGCTTGGATAGGGGAACGTGGTGGTGATCCTGGATCATGGGCACGTTGGTTTTTTTTTTTGGACCTGACGCCTGCAGGGGCCACTTCTTTCTGAATGCGGACTGATGACATTACAGTGTATTCTTGGAAAGCAAATTATTGTGAAAGATTGCCGCTGTCCTTCTAAAGCTATATTAATTTGTTAACCTAATGTAAACGTCAAAGAGGGCTCTCGTGGTTTAGAGGTAGGGTGTTCGCATCTAATTCAGCAGGTCCCTGATTCAAAACTTGACAGCGTCGGAGTATTTTCTTCTCTGAATGTTTCTACTTTCACGTCCTTTCCTGCCCTCTAATAATGTTCTGCCATCAGCCTTCATTTCCACTTTCTGCCCACGCCCCCCCCCCCCTTTCTGGACTCCTGGCTCTTTCTATTGCTACTTCTGATTCCTTTTTACTGCTATCTTTCAGCCACACCCCTGATCTTAGGGTAGGTAAGATCGAACGCCTAGCCTTCTCGGATAAGGACGAAAAAATCTCGGAGTTCCAGTGCTTAAGTTGCACACGTTTAAGACGCCTTTGTGGTCTCAAAATCTATAAGAGCAAGATTTGACCGCCAACCGTGCAAAAATATTCAAAATCACCTACCAAACTGAACATGTATAATGTGTCTTGCGCGCTCATGACATTATGCAGTTGCGAGCGCCGCAAAATAATATATATACACTGGCCAAAACAAAACCTCAAAGGAATAACGACTCAAGTCACAGGAAGAAGATGAGAACAGGTTATCTTCCTTTTACGATTTCAGAATTGGACTGCTCTTGTTCTTCCAATGCTCAGCTATTTTAATACATCTCTAGTACGTGGTGACTACAGCAGTTTCTTAGAAAAACGGACTACTAACGTTTACATTGAATAACTATTAATTGATCAAATAATAGCATTTGTATAATGCAGATTCCCGCTCAACAGCAAACCCTGTGTGCTTTACACCCTATATTACCACAGCAGACATTTTTTGGTCCCCTTTCCTATTTGCTTTGGTGTCAGATGTTAGTTACTTGTGTGACTTGAGATTGTTAGACATTCTTGTGGTTGAAAAAACTCACTTGGCAGTCGTAGCAACTGCTGTAATTGTTGCACTTGGAGAAGGGTGGCTCTTGTGTGAGTCAGGAATTGTGATGATGATGATGATGATGATGATGATGATGATGATGATGATGATGATGATG
>NW_004797406.1:110561-113326 GCF_000002075.1 Aplysia californica | reverse complement strand
CCCACCCCAACACCAAACAAACAAAAAACAACAACAAAAAAACAAAAACAACAAACCCACGCCCCTCCCAAATAACAACAACCACACAACAAAACAACAACAACAAAACAACAACAACAGACAAACAAACAAAAACACCCCCCATACAAAGCTGAAACAAAAACAAAACAACAACAAAAAAGCCCCGTAACAACTAACAACAACAACAAAAAACAAACAACCTCCAAAAACAACAACAAATAAACAACCCCCCCCCAAAAAAACAACAACAACAAACAGAACAAGAACAAAATAACAACAACGACAACAATAACATAACTGCAACAAACAAAAACCTTCAAAACTAAACAAATCAAACCAAACAACAACAACAACAACAACAACAACAACAACAACAACAACAACAACAACAACAACAACAATAAAAGCAAAAGCAAAACAAACCACCTCTTTCCCCCGTACACCAGAGAGTAGGATCTCCTATTAAATTGTAGGTGAGCACCATATGGCCCGCCCAGCATACCCAATCTGTACTCTGATGTGGCCCTTTGTCATTCTTGTCCACAATTAACATTCATAATTCGATCTGACACGAATTTCCCATTTGGCTCCCTCATTTCGGAGAACGACGTTAAACTCGGAGGTCCAGCCTCTTAGATAACCTATTAGCGTTTCAAGTATCGTAGTTCAAACTGGTCAACTGTTTATGATAACATAAATTGTTATTCTGTGCTAAACTTTAGTATTGTGTTTATCAATAAAGCTGTAGTTAGTTTATAAATTTAATTTGAGTGTCCAGATGAAAGAACTCAACGAGGAGGATTATATCTGAACTGACCCATGAGCCTAATAAGAGCTTAATTTTTACCACGACAGGCTCCTCCCATGTCACGTCAGAATGTCGTCACAGCATTCACGTTGAACCAGGCCGCCACGTGGAGCTTCCTTTGTCCAATTTCACAGCAGTCCAGGCGCAATCAAGTTATGTGACCGGCTCCAGAAAAGTGTACTGTGTGGTGAATGTGACAGCAGATCAAGGTACGCTAGATAATTCTTTTCTTTTCTCCCGTTTCGTTTTTTCCCCAGTAGAAGTTAAGAATAACCACCCCCTACCCTCCTTAAACCCCAATGTATTCACACTTTACGACGAATATACCTTGTGTGTCCTGTTCCTGTAAGACATAATATTGTAGTAACCCATAGAGTTATCTCCTTTTAAACTTCGTGTACATTTTGAGCCTATAGTACACATCTATGTAGTAACCTCACTGTGGCCACCACGCTGACCGTAGATGATGCGCACTACGCCAACCAGTTCGGAATGTACGGAGCTGTACACGTAGGTCTACTTCCACCCCTCCCCCCCCCCCTTGCTTGTTCTGAGAGGCCAAGAAAACGACGGATTGATGTAGTCAAAGATATAGTGCAAAGGAACAAAATGACGATCCAAACAGCAGCACACATGGGCACTTCCCCTGGACACGTCGTAAATAAAAGGACAGAACGAACAAAAGTAAAGTTTGATAATTAGGCTGACGTCACCAGACGCTGCAACACAATAACACAAGACTAGCTTGAGGACCTCTATAAGAATGAAAGTAGAATCGGAAAGGTTTATGTTCAGCTAATCAGATCCTATCACATCCTTTGTGAAGTGAATTCGCTGTCTTGTTGGAGACTGATAAATTTTGCATCCTGCCACTTTTCTGTGCTTGACATTACTTGAGAGGGGGGAGGGGGGGGGGGGCGGGGGAGGGGGATATTTCCTGAGTACATGTATTTCGTAAACAAAGTCATCGAACATACGGGAAACTGAAAAGTGTTCTGTCTCCAGCAATGCTTTCATTATCATAAGATAGCTTTAGTTAAAGTAAAAAAAAAAAAAATCAGCAACAGTCTAATGTCTTGTATTTATGTCATGAAGAGTAAAATCGTGAACAGGACACGCACTGTCAAGAGGAAGACAATTTTTACCAAGAAAGGACGATCCCCTTAGACTTTCTTTCTTCTTTTTTTTTCCAAATAGCCATGAAAATGTTACTACATCATGTTTGAAATGTTAACCTTTGATTTAAATCTAAAGCCTATAATTACAAAATATTCTATAAGGCCCAGATGTTTTTTGTCTTTTTTGGTAAGTGTTTTTCGGCGTTCGCAACTGCATAAGGTCAAATGAGCGCGCGGGACACATTAAACTTTTTCAGTAGGTAAGAAATTTTAGATTTTGCCCCGGTGGCTGCCGAAGCCTACTCTTATCGATTTTAGACCACCAAGGGATCTTTAACGTTCACAACTTGCACACGGGCCCAAATGTACAACCTAAACAATTTCTAACGCAGCCACATTATAAAATATATTAATTGATATGATGGTCCGACGCCGCAAAGAAGATGGATATGTTCAGCGAAACTCGTCTGGGTTAAAACTAGGACTATGTGTTTAGTCTAATAAGACACGGCAGACTAATAGTGTCTCAGCTTACTGCTAATTTTTAGACCCGGCTATCAGTTTCTTTGTACTCTGAACCACTAAGATGAAAAGAAGAAGTAGCTCTGTTTACCGTCTACCCAGAATTATTTATACTTCCTTGGTGGATCCTTTCAGGTTGGCGTGTCTTCGTTAATAGGGAATGCTGAGCTCAAGAAAACACGTTCAATGGCATACAGGCATTACAAAAATCTCCACTAAAAATTAAACTTCCTCGAAAGCGAATGCAAAATAGAAGCGCGGGAGCACATACGCACGTACACACACACACACACACA
>NW_004797406.1:103666-108655 GCF_000002075.1 Aplysia californica | reverse complement strand
ACACACACACAATCATACACACACAAACACACTCACACATTCTCATGCACACTCTACACGCACACATGTGCTCACACGCACACACACACACACACACACACACACATACACATACACACTCATACACACACAAACACACACACACACACAAACACACACACACACATCTACTTGCTTATCACACGCGCACGCAATTACACATCGTCAAGCACGAAATGAGCACATAATATAATATATAATAAAATAATAACACATTGCAATTCACAAAATACATAAATGGATACATAGTCTTTTACATAACATTGTACTGAACATGAATCTACTGACATAAAAATGATACCATTAAATGTGTTTTTAAAGATTTTTAAAATTTAGACTCAGACGTTGTATGTCTCAAGGGTTGGGGAAGAGAGTTCTGTATGAACTGGCACAGCTTCGCTTGGGCAGTAAGCATTGAGGAAATAGATTGCTCAAATATTGCTTCTCTCTCTTCGGATTCTAACTTCTTTTGATACGCTCTAAAAGAGAGCAATGGTCAATTCATTTGAAATCCAGGAAGGAGTAAGGCGTGACTTGCTTTGTATGGGTGAGATAGGGATGTTTTTTAAAAATAGTATGGAATTTTTTAATGTCGTATTTTCCCCTGGTGGCGGTCTAACGGCCTCCTCGTCTACGATAATCTGCCAAACCGGACTGGAAAGGGATTAAATTCAGAGGTTCCTTAATTAATAACCTTACAGTGTTGAAATGGGTTTTATATCAATACAACTTCCAAAGGGCAGCAACGTTAATATCAAGCGCAGCTAAAACATTGTAATCTTGGAATTATGGTAAAGGTAGATGGGGGCTCTCGTGGTCTAGAGGTTACGGTGTTCGCCTCTCATTCGAAAGGTCCAGGTACCAAACCTAACAGCGACTGTCAATTTTCTTCTCTAATATTTTCTCTTTTCACCCCCATTCCTGCTCTCAAACCATGTTCTGTCATCTGCTTTTGTCTCCACTATCTGCCCCCCTCCCGTTTCCCACTCCACTGGGTTAATGACTTTTTCTTCAGCCTTTCCACCTCTCCTCTTTGACTCTTTACTGCTGTCTTTCAGTCACACCCCTGAGAAAAGATAAAACACGTAGTCCCCTCGGAAAGGGCGAAAATCGCGGAGGTCCCAAATCGATAAGAGTCGGCTTCGGCCGCCACCCGCACAAAATTCAAAATCAATTCTTACCAAATAAAAACGTTTAATGCGTCCCTTGCGCTCATAATATTATGACCGCATGCAGTTGCTAGCGCCATAAAACATTTATCTAAACAACAAAAAACCCCAGATGGATGTGATTGATCTAACAATTGGCTCGGTGGTCCACTGGTTTCTCAAAGGCCTGCGTATCGTGGTGGACCTGAGCTACAAGCCACCCCGTCGCCGCGGGACCTCACAGGGGGGCAGCGACTGCCACACGGATTACGTGCACGTAGGGAATGACGTCAGGCGCGTGGACGTCAGCGTGATGACGTCATTCAAATTTTGCGAGGAAGACGCCGAGCAAGAGCTGGTGTCCAGAGGCAACCATCTGTGGCTGGCTTACAAAGCTTCCAGAAGGCCGCAGAGGTTGATGGTCCGGCTAGAAGCCAGAGCTCCAGGTGACAGATTTATAATTTATGATATTTTACCCAGTAACGCCTATATCTCATGTCCTAAATCATCATTATTACCGAATGTCATCATCATCATCATCATCATCATCATCATCATCATCATCATCATCATCATCATTTTTGAAAAGGCAGAATATGAAGAGAGAGTCTTGGTTCTTTTTCAAGAGAAAATATTTTTAAAAACAACAAAAAATCCCTCCCAACACGTTTGTTAAAGCGGGTCAAAATTTCTCCACGGGAGCTTCTTCGGTAACAGCTGTGCGTAAAACTAACGTCCAGCGCTGTATAATTATGTATCGAGGAAAGAGGCCTCTCACAAAGAAGGTCTTGAAGGTAGTTACCAAGCAGACCGGACGAGACTCAGTGTGCGCCTGGTCAAAGGGCTAATTATAAAGAAATCAATGCTCGTCTTGCAAGTGTATCAAAACACTATTATCTTTCTGCACGCATGCGAGTACTCTAGCCTGCGTCAGGACGAGTTTCACTTACAGAAACGTAAACACCACCAGCAGCAGTGGACAACAACAACCACAACAATAACAACCATAATAACGACAACAATAATAACAACAACATTAGCAAAAACAACTGCAACAACAGCAACACAACTCTCGTGTCAACCACAGGATGATAGACTAACACCACCTGCAGCAGTAGAAAACAGCCTCTCTTGTACCATAGCCAAAAATCACAAACAACAACAACAATAACAACAACAACAGCAACAACAACAACAACAACAACAACAACAATAACAACAACAACAGCAACAACAACAGCAACAACAACAACAACAACAACAACAACAACAACACACTTCACTTGTCTCCCACAGAGTGATAGTGATAGTCCACAACCACTATCACCACCAGCAGAAAACAACAGTAGCACCACAGCCAAACAAAACAAAAACGATAACGACAACGACAACAACAGCAACAGCAACAGCACAACTCATTAGTTCACCATGGGATAGTAGCCCAACACCAGCAACAGCAGCAGCAGTAGTAGAAAATAACAACAGCAACAACAACAGCACAACAACAACAACAACAGCAACAACGACGACAACAACAACAACAACAGAAACAATAGCACAACTTACATGTCCAGGATGGGACGGTAGCCCACCACCACCACCACCACTACCATCATCACCACTACCATCATCACCACCACCCCCACCAGGAGAAAACAACAGCAACAATACACAGAGAAGTAAAACAACAACAACGACAACATGAATGGCTACAACAGCAACAACAATAACAACAACAACAGCAACAACAACAACAACAACAACGGTAGCAGCAACAACAACAACAAGAACAACAACAAAAACAGCACCAGGGTCAAGTAAAACAACAGCAACAATAACAACTATTACTATAACATTAACAACAGCAATAACAACAACAACAACAACAACAACAGAAACAATAGCACAACTTACATGTCCAGGATGGGACGGTAGCCCACGACCACCACCACTACCATCATCACCACTACACCCACAAGAAGAAAACAACAGCAACAATTACAACAGAGAAGTAAAACTACAACAACGACATGAATGGCTACAACAGCAACAACAACAACAACAACAACAACAACAACAACAACAACAACAACAACGGTAGCAGCAGCAACAACCACAACAACTACAACAACAACTACAACAACAGCAGCACCACAGTCAAGTAAAACAACAGCAACAATAACAACTATTACTATAACATTAACAACAACAACAACAACAACAACAACAACAACAACAACTCACTTGTTCACCACGGGGTGGTAGCCCAGTAACAGATCGTACAGTACGAAGGGCGAAGAATAAGCTTCTATGATGAGGTCAGCTATAGCCAGGTTAGCCACGAACACATAGTGCAGGGAGTGGAGGGACGAGCACTTGATCAACGTCAGCAGCACAAGGATGTTGCCCAGTGTACCACTGAGGAGATAGAGGGGGAAATCATTCCAATTTTCGGTTATTTCTGCGCTCATACCGACACAAGTTAGTGTACACTAAGCTTTTGTTGGGGGGGGGGGGGGTTCCGCTCTCACTTATTTACGCACATCTACCTACCTACCTACCGATCTACTTACCTACCTATCGACCTACCTACCTACCAAATTGATGCCTGCATACATACTCGTACATACGTGTATACACGCTGGCAAATATAAATGCATACAGGGTGATCCCCCACAAAAACTGTTCAACTTTTTTCTTCTGAATATCTGGCACAAAATTTGTTCGAGAATGTTGTAATTTGGAACAGATATAATTCATTCAAAAGGAATTTGTTCGACATAACATTCATAAAGAAGAAACTTGGTTTCGAAAACGGAAATGGCTTTTACAAAAATCACCTATAAATGAAAAATGCGCCAATTTAAAAGATCTTGTGATTTAAGGATTTAATGATTGGTTTGTTTTCGCCTTCCTTTTCTTATAAAAATTTAATCTTTCCACCCCTGTAACATTTTATTAATATTATTTCTTTTGTCTAAAAGAGCTTCAGAATTTTTTTTCTATTCTATAATTTCGAAAAAGAGTGCTCCATATATCCGACTAGGGACTCGTCACATTTTAACGCGGCGCTCGTAATGTTCAGTGGTGGCCAAAAACAAATATCCACCCAACCATGAGTACTCAAAGCTACACACACTGTCTTCTGATTCGTGTCAGCTACGCGAACAGGAAAATGGTACAATGGAAGATAAAAATCTTCCCTGAAAATGCAGATTTAGATGTAGGAAAGTCTTTGCTGCAGACATCGTCTACGAACAAACGTCTCAAGGGGCTCATCTTCCGAATTATGCACCCTGGTGACGTTTAAAGTGGTGGGAACGGTGTGTATTTGATCTGAAGTGGTCGTTTTGTCTCGGAATTGTTTTGTTCTGATTCTCAACAGATCCTAATTGATGGGCCATTTCAACCCTTGACATCAAATAAGGCTTTAAGGGCACTTTAACATTGTTACTTCACCATGTGCGAAACTTACGAATAAGCTCTCTGCTCGTTACTAATTTTAACCATGATCTCAGCGGGCAAACTGATCTGTAACAAAGAAAGATACAGAAGGTCATTTTCTCCCTCAACCATCAAAATTCCTCCATCTTAACCGTCTTGTATAAGTATTCATATGACCTTAGAGCATGCTTCAGAATAAGATGAAGTATGTAACGAGCTTAAGATTATTAAGGTTTATATTGCTGCTCATTTATATAATGCATATGATTGTATGCCTGTGTGTGTAAGTGTGTGTGTTTGTGTGTTTGTGTGTGTGTGTGTGTGTGTGTGTGTGTGTGTGTGTGTGTGTTGTGTGTGT
>NW_004797406.1:92331-103566 GCF_000002075.1 Aplysia californica | reverse complement strand
ATCATCATCATCATCATCATCATCATCATCATCATCATCATCATCATCATCATTTTAACCACTACGGCGCGTGTACCTCCGATATAATAATATTAAGTAGACCTATACCCTACCCCCCATGTCCGCGGTTCCTCTTCTTTGTCTACTTTTTTTTCCAACAATCGTTGTTTTTGTACTGTTTTCTTTTTGTACTTGAACATCCTTTTCTTTTCCAAGTGTTCTTTTTCTTCTTGAGTTGTTTTTCTTCAATTTATTGTACAACCTGACCAGAAAAAGTGGCTCTATTTCAGCCTATATCTTCTCATTGCGCTACGTTAAGGGATTCTATTTTTCAGTAACGTTTTTAGTTGTATTGACTTTATTTCTATATCTTGGCATTTCTCTACGCTTAAGGGACTTTATAGAAACGTTTTTATTCGTATTAACCTTCTACTCAATTTTCAGCATCGTAAACGTTCCTGTCTCCGGGGTTTTATGCACTCCGCAGAATTTAGCAAAATTTGATCATTTTTTGCATAATTTCTGATTATTTTCCTGTATCATTGTTTATTAAAATAAACAGAATCGCATACTTTCACATTTTGGGGCTCAGTTTGCATAATTTCAGAATTTTGTGTGTGCATAATATCTCGGGGACAGACTTTCGCGAATTCAATAATGATCAGAAGCATGTTTGTCCTTTGTTCCACGTACGCCGTCAATGGGCTTGCACTAAACTACTGTCAACCAGTGTCTGTGGTGTAGAGGTTAGGTGCGTGGCCACCGTACGCAGAAGACGTGTGATTTCCATTCCCTCGAGGGGATGTTGCTTAAATTTCTATCGAATATCTCCGTCTGTCTGCTGAGACGTTGTAATCCTCTTGCCGAGGTTAGGCCTAACAGGCAGGGTCCAAACAGCCCGCTTCTAAATGATTTAGATTGTGTTAATGGGAGCGTAAAATATTGATACCGGTAATATAAATATAATGACTAAACTGTCTACAACAGTCAACGTGGATCACGCCAAGATTTCAGTGAAAATCTTTGGCGTTCGCGTTAGGAACTTTCATTTTCTTCATCCCATACCCATTTTGTAAGTTCCAAGAGTACATGTTTTTTTTTGCATACGAAAAAGTAACGATTTCTTTTTTTCTGACACGCAGTGAAATGCAGTGCTGAAGAGTTCCAGTGCTCTCCCGTGCAATGTGTGAGCAGGAGTCAAATCTGTGACGGAGTATCTGACTGTACTAATGGCCATGATGAATTCTGTCACAAACTAGGTAGGCCCTCACACACACAAACACACACACACACACACACACACACACACACACACACACACACACACACACGGACATTATATTCTATTACGGAAAGTTATCTCCTGATTCTCAGAAAAGAAACTAAGCGGACGTATATTTGGCTCTCTTTTCTTAGTATAGTTCCCCTGAAGAGAGCGGGTACGGCCCGTTTGTTCATAGCACGGATTACATAGGCATATAATAATTACTACAAACATTCTAAGTTCAAAATCGTGTTTAAAATTGAGCTCCAAAGAACTGCTGGTCTATGCAGTTTTGTCCGAGACCAAGAATTTGCTGCACAATAAAGGTCACTTTCCGTCAGTTTGAGAAAGCCACATTATTCTGTTGCTGGCCCAGATCTATAGCTTGTTCACTTCCGTCTGGCCGCGGATAATACAAGCAAAAAAACAAAAATTAAATGCTCTGTTTAATCTTGTCAATTTTTTTTGCACGCGGTCTAAATTTTGGATGACCAACAGAATCTAAAGACCATTAATAAAGGTCTTTTCAAACTAAGGTTTTTAACACGATTTCTCTAAAGCAGTTACAAAAAATAGAAGGGGATTTACAGCATACACCTAAAACATAAAATATTTGGTCTATTTTCATGAACACCACTCTTTAATGCACGCCTATGAGACACAGTGCTACAGTCGGGTGAGTACTTTTTGAGACTCAAGTGGAGACGTTTTCGACGGTCTTGGGAGGAAATCGACAAGCTTACACTGAAATGTGAGGGCGGGGTGGTGTTGCTGTCTCAAAAGAAGCAATGATTTGAGGCAAGGTTACTGTAGATCATTTAGTCAAGTAACCCTCTGTGTGCACGTAAAGGGCGGTGTGTGATATGGGGCTCAAGTGAAAAACTTTAAAAATTGTTAGATCAAAATGTTTTGAAAAAATATTTTTGTTTGGTCGCTGGCGTACAAGACTCTGACCCAAAGTTAAAATATACTGGCAAATTGATAAATTATGATTTAGAGTTTTTAAAACGCCGACAGATGAAAGTGAACAAGCTATAGTAAATTCTATCTTTGCTATAGTCTGGGCAACACCAAATGGACAACTTCTAGACCTCAATACACCGAATCTAAGTGACGAATTGCTCTGATTTTTTTGCATGCGCCTATGCATTTTAAAAGACCTAAAATTTCTCAATGTTCGTGCATATGCGACAAAAATAAAGAGGTGCTGTCTATATAATCATTAGTAATTAATTGCTAGTTAAATTCAACACGCACACTTTTTTTAGTAAGTACAATACCATGCTAAAGCATAACAATAATACAAGGGGTCGTTGCAGGGGCTTAGCCAGAAATTTCCCGCGGAGGGTGGGGGTGGGGGGGGGTACAGTATGATTAAACCCCAAACCGGGAGTCAACAGAGCGCTAAATTTGAAGCGGTAAAAGGTATGTCACTGGGCATCCCCCCTCCCCCCCCCCCCCCCCAGTACAGGTTCATAGGCAGACCCTCCTCCCTCCCCTCCTCTCTACACATACATTTTATAGCCGCTTGAATATGAAAGTACTATTGTTGGAAGTACTTTGCGTCTTTATATGTTATTTTTTTTCTCTGGATTTTCATCTTCTTTGATCGATCTGAGCAGCGTAGTCCCTGGGTAGCCATAAAGCATGTCCTGTCCTTTTTTCGGGATTTATTTTTATAGAATGAAAGAGACCGCCTCGATCAGCTTCTTTGGAAAAATAGTTCTGTAGTTTTAGGGCAACCTTTTTTTTTTGGGGGGGGGGGGTTATTGTAAATTAATAAATTTATTCATGGTGATTAATGAAAAAAGCGACAGCAAATTGAAACGCGTGCAATCTCAAAGACTGAATATAATAAGATGAAAGAAATTTTACACGTTGTATATATCACAATTTGTCAATCTAAATAAACACACCGTCACCCACTAACCGCTGGACTCACAACAACTCAGTCTTGCTGCACACGCAGTCAATTAAAAAAAAAGAGAAGAAAATAGGTTAAACAAGCAAGACAACTAACACTCAACTACCGTTCTTGTTCTAATCAAAGAGCCCCGCCCATTCTGCAATTACATAATAATGATTATATAGAAAACACCTTGTTATCTTTGTTGCATATGCATGAAAACCGAGATTTTTTCTAGGTCTTTGGGAATTCAGAGCCGCATGTAAAAATTCAGAGCAATTCGCCCCTTAGATTCTGTGTAATGAGGTCGACAGGTTGTTCGTTTGGTGTAGTCCAGACTCTAGACTGTTTTAGAGACATTTCTGATCAGTGAATATGAAAGATACGCTTTGAACCAGAGGTTTTAAGTTTCGGTTTTTCCGGTTGAATTTGAGCAAAAAGAAGTACATCGACGCAATAACTTCCATTTTGTTAAGGTAAAGGATAAGACAAACAGACAGACAAACAGGGAAGAAACGATAGTAGGACCTATCAGTGGTGCCTTCCACCCCCTCCCCCATCCCTCGCTGAACCGGAACGTGTATGAAGATAAAAGAAGAACCTCCCCCCCCCCCTCCACAAGACTACATTCTATCTGTAACTATGGTATATATGATTTCCTGGTAGGCTCCAACCACGTAAGTATTTTCGGTTGACGTCCCCTCTGGTTGAACAAAGAACAATAAGTTATTCTTATTCCAACCAATTCCCGGTAAGGAGAGATAATAGACAGAAGGGCGGAAAATCCCAAAACAACCCACCCCCCCCTCCCCCACCCCCGCGTATTTCTTTCTTCGAAAAGAATTCTATGCCCGGATATCCCAACATAAGTCAAGGCCTACACATAGTGCGTAGCTTTCACGCGAAGACAGATAACATGGTGGGTGATACTCGCAGGTGTTCTTGAGTTTCGTTTCACACGAAGGAGACGGATACGAAATGCGTGTTTAAATATGCGATCTCTCTCAGCTTATGTGTGCTTTGAAGAGACAGTCGGGGCAAACAGGACATTCAATACGCCACTGTTGTCATGAAGGAAATAAAACCATGGGAGGGGGGTAAATCATAGTAACCCTGATGTGTGAAAGAGCTATAGAAAAATAAAGCACCCCCTTTCAACCCTGCCATTAGAAAAAAATTCCCTGAAGGTGGTAAAGTAAACTTTCATATATATATATATATATATATATATATATATATATATATATATATATATATATATATATATATATATATATATATACGTGTGTGTGTGTGTGTGTGTGTGTGTGTCGTGTGTGTGTGTGTGTGTGTGTGTGTGTGCGTCTGTGTGTGTGCATGTGTGTATGTGCGTGTTTGTGTGTGTGCACGTGTGTGTGTGTGAGTGTGTGTGTGTGTGTGTGTGAGTGTGTGTGTGTGTGTGTGTGTGTTTATGTGTTTGTGTGTGTTTGTGTGTGTTTGTGTGTGTGCATGTGTGCATACATGCGTGCGCGCGCGCGCTCGTGTGTGTGTGTGTGTGTGTGTGTGTGTGTGTGTGTTTGAGTGTGTGTGTGTTCACGCGCACGAGTTAGGGGCTGAGATAGATTGATAGATCAATAGATAGATAGACAGATCAACAGATAGATCAATAGATAGATAGACAGACAGACAGACAGATAGATAGATAGATAGATAGATAGATAGATAGATAGATAGATAGATAGATAGATAAATAGATAGATAGATAGATAGATAGATATTCTTTTCCGTCCCTTATTACAAAAACAAATTTCGCAGATGATGTTACTGACATTGTCAGGGTCCAACTGCAACGCTGGATCGAGTCAGTGACCTGTAGAGCTAGAAAAATAATTATTCTAGTTCTTTGTTCCTTGTTAACGGCAGTAGGTAAAACAAAGTACAAAGCATGTCTTTTCAACGCATCCTAACCTTCCGAGTTGTTGTAGAGCAGGCTTGTAGTTGTGCATGTCGATAGACTTTTTTGGCTTTCAGTTCATTCAGTTCATTCAAAACATTTGTACCCCCCCCCCCCCCCACCCACCTTTTTTCCACTCACACACACGCATGCACACACACAAACAAACACACACACAAACACACACAGAACACACAAACACACACACACATACGAACTCACACACACACACTCATACACACACACACACACACACACACACACACACACACACACACACACACACACACACTCCCGGCAAACATTACAATTCATAATTAATCACAACAGATATGGGATCATCTGTTTCCGCCTTCTTCTCCACAACTCAAGACCTCTTGAGTTCCCCCAGGCTCTCCAGCGGGCCTTGCTTCCGTTGCGGAGACGGCACTTGTATACAGCCCCGCCTCTCTCTCTATGACATCAGCAACTATGGGCGGGTCCTTTGGTACCTCTGCGATGGATTTTCCCATTGCCCAGACGCATGGGATGAAAGAAAAGGTTGATTGGGTTGTTGTTGTTGTTGTTGTTGTTGCTGCTGTTTGTTAAAATTGTTATTGTTGCCGTTGTTGTTGTATTTATTGTTGTTGTCGTTGTTATTGTTGTTCCTGTTGTTGTTGTTGCTGCTGTTGTTCTTGTTGTTGCTGTTGTTGTTGCTGTTGTTGTTGGTGTTGTTGTTGCTGTTGCCGCATTGTTGTTATCGTCGTAATTGTTGTTGTTGTTGTTTATAAGTTGGTATGGTTACAGCCACATTTTACTAGGAATATATAAGGACAATATCGACAAAAAGTACACCTCACTCCGTCAAATGGAGTAAAATTAGCAGACTACTCCTAAGCACCCACCAACCATCAACGGGTTGGGCTGTGAGAACTGTGAGTTGAACGTTCAGTTTGATTGGTAAAAGTCATTTTTCAGTCCCAAGAACATCCTCTTCTATTTGGGCACATACGATGCTAGGACGAGGTGGAAGCCCACGAAAATTCTAATCCCCTCTCAACAAATTTTCAACTTCAGACTCGGACCCCCATGCTTGTTTGATTGACCATGGAATGTTTTCTTAAACTTTTGAATTTGAAAATAAAACAGGTCAATCAAAAAAGAGCGCAACAACCCTTTCAATAGCACTCACTTTTAATTCCTTCACTTATTCCTACGTTTATCAAAACAACCAATCACCACTTTCGAATAGCAGCACAATTCACAAAACGGTTCTTCTCGATTGAAGCCCCACCGCCCCCACCCCTTCCTGATTTATTGTCTTTGGAATTAATAAGTCGACCAGGGCATTCGTTTTGTTGATATCACGGCTACACTAAAGTGTAAACCCTACTTTGTTACCTATCATTTTGCTCCCAAACCATTACTTTAAAAAAATTACCACTACGAGTCCTCAGTTTGAAACTCGGAATGTTCGACTAGTTCCCAAGCCGGTGTGAGAAAAATTTTTGTTGCTGGTAATTGCACCACAAGGATTAGATAGAAATAGCGAACCCGTATTGGCATCAATGTTATTTAGGCAACACCTAGTGCACACTGCCTGTTTTGTACATTTTGAGGGTATGCCGAGTAATGGCAGGACGAGCGCATATTGGCGTCATAAGTGGGGGGTGTAGTAGTGGTAGGGAGTTAAAACAACGAGCATCATTTAACTATAACACAAGATGAAAGCATAAAACATTGATTAAACCGAACACCTAACGTAAAAGAAAAGATGCAATGCCTCTGAATGGATACATTTTTTTACCCTCATTTTCTTTTCACCAGATATTTGCCTACAGCTCAAAGTGGGTAAGTCGGGTCGCGTTGGTTCTGTCACCGAGTGTGTGCCCTTTGACCTTCAGTTCGGCCACAATGGCTCCGTGGTCATGTGGAATGAGATTAGGTGTGACGACAGCCCTGATTGTTACCACGGGGAGGATGAGATGGGCTGCTACGGCGAGGGTGAGTCCATCTTTAACCAAGTTCAGTAACGCCCGCTACTATTGCACATCTACTTTGACGTCGCCTTTTTTGGGGCATGTTGTTGTTGTTTGTTGTTTTCAAACCCCTTTAGCTGCGAGCATAAAATGAATAAAATACAAAAAGGATCCGAAAAGATATCAGTATCAGATAGCCAATTTGTTTTGAATTAGCTTGGCAACCAGCAACAAAACTATGTCGACTTTAGATACAGCCATACCTACTGTCCAATTGTAGCCTTTTACCGTTCCAGGTTAGGATTCTAGCAAGAAGGCATTCATTCACCCCCCCCCTCCTCGTGACAACCAAAATAAAACCCCAGATAAACCTCTCAAATCTCTGTAACTTGAACAACATTAGGAGTGAGGCTAGTCCAAGTAAAATTCAAACGTTTTCCCGAATATTCCTGTTTACGCTGCCACTGTTACTTTGAGAATTCACCAACTACATGTAGCTTATGTGTACGGTAACCATTTCTTTCCACTCAACGTTTCTGCTTGCCATGATGACCAGTTTGTACTAATTAATTAAAATGTCAGTCTAGCGAGAAATGTACTGTGTTACAATATACCCTGTGGAAATATACAATATGTTTTTTATCCCCCCCCCTCCCTCCTTCCTCCGTCTCTTTCACAAGCGAAAAAGAACAAGCGAACACTATCATACACGCATATTTTTTTCTCTCCCCCCCCCCCAATCAGGTAGGAGGACAAGTCGCCTGCATGCGGACCCTGTGACCATCGGTGTGGTGGCGGGAGTCGTCAGCCTTGCCTTGCTTATTCTGCTCGTAGTTTTCCGCATCAGTAAGTTCACATCTGGACATAATGCATACATAATATATAATATAACATCACCAATCTTTGCAAGTGGGTCGTATTCATTCTCCTATTCACACACACCTATGGGATCACTTTAAATTAATTTATGCCCAATGCAACACGCAATCGGGCATGCCGTCAACCCAGTTACCAAAATGCCAAAACAGGCAACTCTTTGTTTGTTGAAGGGGCGAGTCAGAACACCAGCTTCACTTGTCTCCCTCCAAACCCCCAGCACTTAAATGTTGCATCCAGGGCACGTGCTCTGCCTGCCGTATCAAGATAGGCCTATCGTAGGCGTCTGATGAGCCATCAGCATCGACAAGGACTGGGTGACTAACTTGACTGAAACTTGACCGAATTTGGCCGCTATCTTTCCTCAGCAGTTCATTTTGTCAAGGAGGAAAGGAAGTCACGTTATGTCTTGTTGGGCTGCCGGTCACGATCGCTTCAGTGTTTGGCTCAAGTAACTTCTCAGTCTGAGGCCCGACGCCCTGCTCGTAACATAAAGTACGGACAAAAGTAAACTTGTACCTTCTATTCGAAACTTACTTGAACTACCACGCACATCCGGGGTCTCCATTCTCAGTGAGGCCACATCTAGATAACCTTGACGCCATGCGTTAAAGACGCTTTTAAATTACTTTCAAAATAGAGGTAGACATTTATTTTTACGAAAATATGAACACCTACTGAGTGATTTGGGGGGGGGGGGGGGCATGCAAATGTGGATTGAGGGGGTAAAAAACATGAAAAGCTTGCAATTTTCGACTCCGTGAGATATTCCACTTTGCCGAAATCCAACGTCTTTAGCTCCTTACCACACCTCACGGTAAAAGTGTAGCAGATACAGACTCGATACCTTAGGATGATAAAATTCTACCTGGCATTTTTTGGCCGTTTTGAGTAACTTAGACCACAGGGTCAGAAACCAAGTGTTCTATTTGTTCTATCAAAAGATTATTTGGAGTCATTGTCAAGATATTTATAAAACTGCATTCGAAAAGGTTTGACCATGTTGAGAAAAAAAATTAACTTCAAATTTATCAAAACTCTGTACTGAGGGGAGAGAACTTTTTAGCTCTAAGGTAGCAAAGTAAGTACGTAAGTATACCCCGTGACGTCTCCATTAATCGCGAATGTTGGAAACAGTGCTGGTGCTTAAGCAACGCGCCCTTTTTGCTGACATTATTGCGCCGAGGCTCGTGTTCTGACAACCCTTCGATTCTGTGTCTCACTCGCATCACTGTCCGTCCATCTGGACGTACATCATACCATAACAGAAAACTTTTCAAGAGCCTTTCAAATTGTTGGGGATTATTGCCCAATTTCTCTTTCCCTGCAATGTAGATAATTGATTGTACGGGTTGTTTCGACCTTTCGTATTAGGTCCAATCTGGGCTTTGTGGTGAATGCATTCCAGGAGAGAGAATGACAGTTGTAAACAAAAAATATCTTCCCCAAGAAGAAATAAAACTCAAGTAACGTCGTTTGCTTGATGCGTGAAGAGCCAGATGATTACGTCTTTAAATAATATTTTTTAAAATAAAACCAATTAAATCATTGAATCATGCAAATGAAACATTTTAATTCCGCCAGAATACATCAACCAAGCTCCCGGTCGCGTTTCTACCAGCTCAGCAGCCGACACGCTTTGTACCCAGTGTACTTCCGGGGAGCAGGACTATCCCGGCAGCGAGTCGGCAGCCCCCGGACCACACGTCTGTGCCAACGGCCAGGACATGTTTGTGCGTGCCGGGGAAGGGAAACATAGCTACATAGCTGGCGGAGACGTCGTGGACGGGAGTGGGAAAGACAGCTACTGTAGTTCTCACACTCACAGCCAAGACAGATCGAGTTATACTGCCGAAGGACACGATAGGTGGAGCTATGATGGTCATGACGCCAGTACTTCTATCGGACAAGATGGCGGCAGTTCTTCCTGCCAGAACGGATGCCACGGTGGGTCTATAAGTCGAGTGGAGTTCGAAGGTTCTTGTGGACAGATGACCGGTATGTTTACTGACGACAACAGTGCCGGTCAGAATGGTTTTCGCGGGGGAAGAGCACCAGGAAGAGAGGCGTCAAACGGTGAAGTGGCAGGTGTTTGCGCCTCATCTCCACCAATGAGGCATACAACTGTGTGACGATCAGATAAAAAGCTACAGTTTTCCAGTCCTTTACTTATCTGTTGTCTGAACAATGGCCATGCCCAGACTCACTTCCATGCTCTTTCCTCGTTGCCTTCTTTGAGACCCCAGACTTAGGACCCATGGGCTCTTCCCTCATCGAAGTGCTGGGTCCAACATATCTTCATGTACAATAATAACGATAGGGAAAACAGAAAGCAGCGTAAATTTTAAAAAAAGGCCGGCGTCTCCAGCTCCTGGCAAGTAAGAAAGATGAGGAGATAGTTCCGTTACATTATTATAATTGACGTTACTTTTTTGGTTTTAGATAACTGTCAAATTACGCCTACATGTAGAACTTATTGTTGTTGCTCATATAGCCTTTGTTTATGCAAACGGATATGCAGCAAATGAGTCAGAGCTATTGGAACGTATAATAGGTATACATGAACATGCAGTAAGTAGTACTCTGTTTTGTTTTAAACCTCATCCTGCAGACATTTACATAGCATGTTTCCGTGTCTTATAGTAGACTTAAAACGAAAGGGGTTGCAAGTAGCATGACATTAACATCACATGTACTTCTTCCCATTCGGACCAATTAATTACGTGTCCCCAGAGAGTTCAAGTTCTTTGAGCTCAACTGTGTTTTAGAAAGATAAGTAACCTGAAAGCTTCTGCCTCCTACTCCGAATGTCTTCGGATTGGTCACTCGAGGAAAAAGAAGAAGGTATTTTTGGTCATGTACATGTACATATTGTTTGTATTTTGAAAGTGAGACGACGTCTTCCTTGAAATGGGAGATTTAGAGGAAGACAAAATGCAAAGAACATATATTTTATGTCTTTAGGTTGTAAAGCAATTATTAAACAACATAACTGACAAATATCAGTAACAATATTCACACAATTATCTTTAAAACAAAGATGATATTATTTCAAAGGCAGAGCAACTAAATTTGTTTCCTTCCCAGGACAAGGCAGTAAAAGAAAGAAACATCTAATAAACCTATAAAGTCTTTTTTGTTTTTGTAAAGTGTTTTACGGCGCTCGCAACTGCATAGGTCATATGAGCGCGCGGGACACACCTAATATTTTCAGTTGGTAGGGAATTTTGAATTTTGCCCAGGTGGCGGCCGAAGCCTACTCTTATCGATTTTAGACCACCAAGGGATCTTTAACGTG
>NW_004797406.1:87500-90563 GCF_000002075.1 Aplysia californica | reverse complement strand
TCTCTCTGTCTGTCTGTCTGTCTGTCTGTCTGTCTGTCTGTCTGTCTGTCTGTCTGTCTGTCTGTATCTCACTCTCACTCTCTCCTTATCTTGTGTGTCTATAAAAACACACTATTTCTATGCTCATGCAAACAGATGCATGTACTGGGCAAGAGCATGACTGATCAGACGCCTCTTTAACTGACTACACACGTGATATCAGTAGCAAGAACAAATTGAGTATCCCAGCCCAGCAGGATTCAGATAGATGAACTGTGTCGTATCCCTCTAAATGAAAAATATTATACATCATGCATTGGAAGAGGGAATACGAGGACTGCTAAAGGGGCACTTGCCCAAATCTATTCATGATCTCCATTGACAAACATGGACAACTACACATTGAAAAATGACATACTCGTTTGATTTCTACCTAAAATATTATGGCAGCAAATAGTCACAGTCTCTAACACATTTATTTAAAACACAAAGAAGAAAACAATGCAAATTTATGTAAATATCTCTATCTGGACTTTTAACAATTTAAATAATCCACTCACTTGTGGTTTCTGCTGTGTCATAAGTTATTTGTTTATTGACTCTTTCAATTCAAAGACGAGCTACATTCCCGCGTCTGTGGTGTAGCGATTAAGCTCTTCACCGTCGCACACAGAAGTTAAAAGACCCCAGTTCGATCCTCGTGAATGGACATTTTTATCGAGTATGTCTTTATACTGAGAAGCTGTTACCCTCTCAGCCAGGGTTCGCCCCGCCAGACAGTACCGAAGCCCGTTTCCTAAAAGATCTAACTTGTGTTGATGGGGACATAAAACATCGACTTTAAAAGAAACAACAAAAAACAAAAAACTTAACAACACCAACAGGGCGTCCAAAAAAGAGTGTTCATTTAAAGAGCAATACTTGGTCATCTCTGAACTAAT
Organism: Aplysia californica; assembly: GCF_000002075.1. Taxonomy (NCBI): domain Eukaryota; kingdom Metazoa; phylum Mollusca; class Gastropoda; order Aplysiida; family Aplysiidae; genus Aplysia; species Aplysia californica. The sequence continues at coordinate 89,643 of NW_004797406.1, read as the reverse complement.
TTTCAAGATAACTTTGAAAGAAAATTTAATTCAAGCTACGAGACGTCAGGTTTGTAAATAGTATGAAAAAAAATCAACCAAAGTATTCAAGAAATGTCTAACCGTTCATGTACAAGGGCGGGATCGGCTTGTTTTAGTTTCAGGACGAGGGCGATAAAACCACCCAGAACAGTCAGATCAGACCGTGCTGAGAAGGTGTAGGAAACGTCTGAGGGAGGAGAAAGTGTTAAGCTATTGAGGGGGGCTGGTGTATGGTCACCACATTCTCCCGACAAACTGCCCTCAGTTATTTCTATTGAGAGTTTTGACCGACAGATTCTACAGAAATAGCTAACAGAAAACGAATCGTTGGAACTCAATGTTGAACAGGAGGCCCAAAGAATCGACCCAGAAACACGCCACAGGGTTGTTCAAAGTTTCCAGTGGCGTATTGGAGCATTTAAGGAGAGTATAATGGTCAACACCGGGCATGTACAATTTAAATACCCACCACCTTCCCTGCCAATATAGATTCTGCATACATTCGTTCTTCTCAGTGCACAAAGTGACTACATGTATTTGAAATAGAACAAAATGCTTCTCAGTTTTAGTTGCAATTTTAAACATTTAATATTTTGCGACCATGTCGCTTGATTTTCTTCTTACTATGGAATTTGAAGTCTTCTAGGTCGAATTTAGTTTTCTGAAAATTTTGTTGAAATTGGTCAAAAGAGAAACGAGTTATTACCTTTTAAATGGATCCACTTTTTAAAAATTTTAGAAACCATGTAATTTTGTTTTTTAAGTAAACTGGCCTGCTCTGAGGGGGTCTTCAGACAAAATGAGGTGGTTCGATTTCCCGAACATCAATTTCAACCATTTTAATCTTCATGGTCACGTTTTCTAATTTTTTTCTCTAAAGCTGACTACGTACAATGTATATGAAACTACCTAAAATTAATATAGGGAAAATAAGTCTTCCTCCAGGTAAAATTCGATCATATATTATAAAGGTTTGTACAGCAATTGAGGGAGACGAAACCGAAATCTATGAAGTTCCAGCCAAATGCAATGAGCCCCAGAGCAACACTTTTTCGCGGTGTACAGAATTGTTTTAAAAAATGTGGGCATTAGGTAATTCCCGAAACCTGGGGCTAAAGCACTCCGCAGACAAAAAGCAACCCCCCCCCCCCAACCCATCAAACTGTTGTTGCTATCAAAGCTATTACTGACGTGGACAGTCAAGTGAACCTTCAAGAGATAGCCCGAAGAGTGGGTCTACACTCATCGTCACTGCACTTACTGTTACGTGAAGATTTGGGGCTCAGAAAGCTCTGGACAGCTAGGTACATGATGGATACGTTATTATATTGCAAGGGAAAATAACGGGGTAATACGCCACCAATTTCTAAATACTTATACGGGACTTGTGAACCTGGCGCCTGGCCAAAATTGCCACTGATATTGAAACATATGAGTGCACTTCTTGGAGCCAAACTGGAAGTCGCATAACATGTTAAGGCGCCCTAAAAGATCGAACCCCCGAAAATTGCAAAACGAAACAAGTCCACAAAGAAAGTGATGTACACCGTTTTCTTCAATACGTAAGGTGTGATTATCCAAATACCCTTCCAAAAGCAAAAATACACCAACAGTGTTTTCTTTATGAAAAAAGTACTCACATGTCTTATTGCCGGCATCAGGGAAGCCTACCCTTGAGCAGACATATTATTATGAAGAGACAAAAATGACTAGTGTCTAAAAAATTTATGCATTGGCCTGCCCCCCCCCCCCCCAGGAAATGGCGGTCGTGCGGCGCATTTTTTGTCGAGTTCCACGATAAACCCGCAGTTTTTTGCAATTTTCGCAATTTCTTGCAATTTTAGGCGAAATACATCAACGCTTAAATTTTAACAGAATTTTAAATACGAAATGGTGCTAGTACGGCGTCGATACGAAGTCCTAAATCATGGTATCGGCCCAGCTCTAGGCTACTGGGCTGTACCAAAGATTGTACATAACAAGATAGTTCACTCGGTCAAAAAAGTGTCCACGGAAGTCCGCGCATTGGTTCACAGATATCGTTGCAGTCTCTGTTTTGAAGCTCTCTTTCGTTTCTCGAAGAATAAGAATAGCACCCCCTTGCGCATGATTCAGCTGTTCC
>NW_004797406.1:0-82500 GCF_000002075.1 Aplysia californica | reverse complement strand
TCTATGTGCCTGGCTGGTGGAAAGTTTGGAAACCTTCTGACCAACTACCGTTGAATATGATTTAACCCTCTCAACTCACCCGTCTCACTGTTCACTTTTGTGACTCTGATGTAAAAGAGCAGCGAGCAACGGCGTGAATACATAGAGATCTGACATCACTAACAATGTTATAAATAACTTCATCAGGCCCACAATTGCTTCACGTGCTACTAGATTCACCTTAAATTCAAGATAAAATTCAACCTTGAAAATTTCGTTGCACGAAACTGCGATGAGAGCGTAGTCACGATGCTACCCTGACATATTTCCTGTACTTCCATAGTCAGCTGTTCGCCAGGTCCAAACTAATTCACGAGAGGCGTCACCGGTGATTTTGAAGACGCTCTTTTAAAGCTATTTATTCGAAGAGAAGAGTGAGCTAACTTGTTGTTGTAATGATTTTTGGTGTGAGTGAACTTGTTGTACGTTTATGATAATATGTGTGTGTGTGCCTGGAGAACGGTCCCTGTTGTCAGCAAAGCTATTTTTGAGCAACGAGGGGGAAAGAGAGAGAGAGAGAGAGAGAGAGAGAGAGAGAGAGAGGGTCGGGGGGGGGGGGGGGGGGGGGAGCCCCAAAACTTCGTACCTGGTCAAAAATCTTGTTCCGTCACAAAACACACGATTGACCAATTCTTAATAACATATTGAAAGGATTTTGAAATCCTCGAGCTTACACTGAAATGTGGGGGCAGGGCGGTGTGGTTATTTCAAAATGAGCAGTTTTGTGAAATTGTAGGGGAGGCTAATATAGATCTAAGTAATTAATTTTAGTGATCCTGTGCATGCATCCAAAGAGCGGTTTTTATTATATAGGGCCGAAAGAGAAAAACTTTTTTATCACTAGATCAAGGTTTTTCGAAAAATATTTTTTTTGTTTGGTCGCTGGCCTGCAGAAGTGCCATGCAAAGTTTCGTGGCCATAGATAAATTCCTCAATGAACTATAATTTTTTGTTATCGCGGTCAGACGAAAGGGAACAAGTAATACATTATACATGAATAAAAAGCCACTCTTTTTTGGTCAGCTCATATTATAGGAATATCGGCTAACCTTCCTGTTTAATAATCCTCTTGCATGATAATCGATTTATCTGGGGATATTACTCCTATACTTCAATCCTTGGCTTTCACTTATGAGTAAATTATCTTCTGAAATGTATACCAATCACAACACATTAATTGTTTATGGATTTTGTCAATTTGTATACAGATAGTAACGGAATCAGTTCTCCTCGAGAGCAGTACATGTATCGACTGTGTCTCTGGCCTTTCTCTCTCTCTCTCTCTCTCTCTCTCTCTCTCTCTCTCTCTCTCTCTCTCTTTCTCTCTCTCTCTCTCTCTCTCTCTGTCTGTCTGTCTCTCTCTCTCTCCTTATCTGAATCCCCTTTCGCACTCTCTTACAGGTATCCAAAAAACCTGTTTCTGCGAAGAACAGCACTGAATGAACTACAGCATTTAAACAAAGCAACAAATGTAATTGCTAATATGTTTTAATCTTTTGATTAATTCGCAGAAAACTACCAACTGAAGCATTTCACTTGTAAATATGAAAAAGAAAGGTGTTGCATTGTGTCTTTTTTTTAAAGTGATTTTTCTGATTGCTGATCAAGGCTGGGCAATACCCTCTTCTGGGGTTGAGAAACTGAAGGTTGACGATGAAAAGATTCCCGACGTGGATGACATAGGCCGTGCCATCATATGTGGTAAGATTTATATAGACGTAATCAAAATCATGTTTCTTGTTTTGAGTAGATTATATTATTTATTAAGTCATGTTTCCTGATCTCGTATCGTTTCCTGGCTATTGTCATCATTAATTCTTTTCCACGACTTGAACATTTATTTTGTTGAGGTATTTAATGTACAATTCAATTTTGACTGGTATAGCCCGATGTACTCAAGGACCATTAGGAATGTCGTGGTTTGTCAGTTTGATTAGATTATAATTTAAGGCTCTTTGACTCTTTCATGCACAAAAATATTGAATATTTTGTTGTTTTTCTTTACATCTTTTGTGTCCATTTGCCCTCATCGACGCAATCTAGACGTAGATCACTTGAGGGGTGGGCTTTGACCCTGCCTGCAGGGGCCAACCCAAACAGAATGGGATACAGCGCCCCAGAAAAAAGACCGAGCATCTCAATAACAATATTAATTTCCCCAGACAGGAATCAAAATCAAACTCGAGCCATCTGTATACGATGGCGAAGCGCTTAACCGATACACCAGGGACATCAGTTGCAAAATGTTATTACTATTGGTTTTGTTGTTGTCGCTGCAGCGAGGAATAGTTCTGCTTAGGCTCGACTACTGTAAGTGTAAAGTCCAGCTAAAAATGTGAGGCAGCGTGGTGGAATCAGGTTCTCGTCAATTTTTGGGCATGTAGAGTTATTGGTTTCATCTTAAAACGTGTTCACTAGTCTTTATTTGGATAAAAAAAATATCCATTTATCTAGAATACAAGTCGAGATATTAGCGAAAGAAGGAGGTGAGGATCACCTGTTTTCAGAGGTAAAATTAGTGAGAAAATGGCCGCCAAAGATTAGTTATTTTCTTAGCTTAAGAGTCCGTGGTAACGGAAAATTTACATTTTTTGTGCCTTTTATCAACGTTTTTCTGAAACATCCACTCGGAAATTAGTTCTTTATTTGGCATGAAAGGTGTTGAGCCAAAAAACAAAACAAAAATTTATAAAATTCACAAACCTGAGGAAAAATGCAAGTTTTTTCACTTTGATTATTTTGACGAGAGCCTGATTTCACTACGCTGCCTCACAAATGTCTCTTTCTTAAGTTTTCCCCAAAGGTTCTAATTGTGCTTGTTTTGTATATTCAAAAGAATTATTGCTTTATCGATTAAATGTGCTGTTTTCATACTTTTCTTGATGTGATATTTCAATAATTATTCTACGGCAGACAAATTTTTCTTTCAGACAATGTGCCTCTCAACATTATTTGGTCTCCCAAAGTGCTCAGGTATACAGGGCAACTTCACGGGGAAGCGGATTACATAATTCATAAGTCATTTATCACTTAATTAGTAGGCCCTATCACTTATTTCATACTGACTTTTTATTCTTTTGTCACTGAAAAAAATGTGATAATAATAATGCTACAACATTAATACTGCGGTCAAAAATTCATGGCGCAACTTATCCTCGAATATCTCTTACTCTAACGGGTGAATCAATGTCATCCAAACTTTGCACAGCATTTTGTATAGATTTGTCTTAACTCAATCATATTTTTTCCACAATAATTGAGGCTAGATTAAAAAAATTTTCTTCTTAGATTTATACAAAATACTTTTCATCTCCTTCTCGCGGAAATGGGATTGTTCACTGCACTCCTCGCTTCTCATACACATCTGCATACCTATACAGCCTACGGCACAGCTCACCAATGATACTTTTTAGTGGCAAAACTTGTTACCAGAAATTAATTTCATAGTGAAGACAGCTTAAGCACAATGAGTTCAATAAGCGATTGCCCCAGCGGTGAACATTTTAGAATCTGTAGAAACCACCCACTTGGATTATTTATTAGTACTTTTAACGGAATTTTCTAGAATACAGTTAAGACAAACTGATGCAAGACAGTGTGCAAGAGCTGGGGAGTCTATCTTCAATAGTTAGGAAGATATTTGACAATAAGTTAAGCCATGACTTTTTGACCGCGCTATAGTCGTTATTTGTCCAAGTTTCAAAAGGACACATGCAAAGGAATTCATTTATTTATTTATTTTTCCACATATTAACACTGCAAAAGCAAACAAACAAGCAAACAATAAAATTCTTTGACATGAAGCAGCCAGCAGCCGTGTCCAAAGGTGAATTTTAATTCCGCACCTATGTGTCCTCGTGGTGTGAAGACCAGTGGAGAGATCGATCGATCAGACTAATGACTTGTAATGGGCTGTGCAGTTGAGAAGTAAAAAAAAATTGGGTGTCTTGAAAAAAAGGACTCATTCATTTTACCCCATTTAATAACTCGGTCATCTTTGGACTTTCAACAAAATTCAAACAAGTAACATTCAACGAGGGGGGCGTCATATTTGTCAGAAGGAAATCTATAACATGTTTGAAAAATATAGTTTTTTCATATCAAATGTACACATAAGAAATACAAATGCCACATAGCAAGTTCAAATGTCACATAGAAAGTTTCACGCCGCATAAAAAGTTCAAACGTACAATAGGAAATTTTAGTGCACGATTGTGCGTATCAAGTTCAAATGTGCAAATAGCAAATACAAATGTAACACAATAGCAAGTTCAAAAGCCACATAGCAAAGGCAAATATTCTCCATAAAGATTATTCAGATTGAGAAGCATTTTTAACGTGCTCAAACTGAATTGACGACAACCATAAGCAGTATCCTTTTAGGGTGAATTGATCACCATTAAAAACAATACCGAGGATGCTCCTGTGGAAATAATTTAATTTTTATATGACTGAAGCAACCAGGCATCAACATGCAGCATGGCTGATGCAGAACATTTAGCGGTATGAATTTGCCTTCATCGATGAGGCTGGTATCAAGCTGTTGACGAAGAGAAACTGAGGAAGGGCACAGAGTGGTCAATGCTTTGTTCAAGTTGTATAGGGTCGAAGGGGACCGAACAGCACGATGCCATTTGCTGTCAGTGCCGAGGGTGACCTGGTCTTTCTCGACTTTCAAGTAGAGGGAATGGCAGCTATCACTTCAACCCATCCCTCTAAGAAACGGTTCCAACAATCCCCACAACGAAGTATGCTTTGTATGTAACAACGCTCGTGCATTAAGGCAAGCTTTAAATGACAACTCATCAATAGATTGGGGGTGAAATATCGTTCCCCCTTTACACCTTTTCTTAACAACTACGAGAACTCTTGTGAATTTGAAAATACGATTTGAAACCGTGGCTCGGTGAAGCAAAAGACCAAATGCTCACTCAGCTGACATCAACAAAGGGTGGTCACACTTGCCCAGATGATAGAACAAAAAACCTAAGCTGTGACTATAGTGAATATGGCAGCAGCCTTCAGATCATCAATGTAAGCCTATGCCGATGCGTCTTGTAGAGCAGTATTTTGTGTAAATATATAAGTAAACTTGGCCTTTCATTTCAACAATTTAATTATAATTACTGTATATATTTATACCAGCAGTTTGTGGATTTTTTATCGTAACCATTCTTTTTGTTTAAACCTCTTTATTTTCATTTTCGTTTAAAAAAAAAAGTTTTTTGTGCTTCATTTAACTGTTTCGTTTCATCTAATAGACTCGAGGTGAAATATCTTGCCACCTGCATACCTTGTCTTACCATCTGTGAAAACGTTTCTTAATTTGGAAAATCGATTTAGTGGTGTGGGTAGCCTTGTGGTTAGGCTATCGGACCTATAATCGTGAGATTCGAGTTCGGGTGTTCGAGCCTCAGTTCGGTCGACATTGTGTCCTTGGGAAAGGCACTTTACACAAATTTCCCCTTTGGATAGGTCCTTTTGTAGATAGACGTTGATCTCGGAGGTCGTGCCTCTTAAATAACCTAGTACTTATAGGAGTGATTCACCTATGCCACTTCACCATTAAACTATTTTTGGAAATACGATTTGAAACAGATGTTCGCTGAAGCAAGAGACTAAATAAATGATCACTCAGCAAACTCACTGACAAATGATGGTAACTCTTGCCTAGTTGATGGAACAAAAAAACCCAAGTGGTGACAATAGTGAAAATGGCAGCAGTCTTCAGATCAATGCAGGCTTATGTATGCCACAGCGTTTTGTATTTCAACTAAAAGTAAATAAAAGTAAACTTGGCTTTACATTTCATCCAGTAAGTTTTATATACACCAGCAGTTTGTTGATTTTTTATCATAACCATTTGTCTCTGTTTCAACATGTGGGTTCATTTTCGGGTAAACAATAATTTTAAAAAATAACATTCAGTTTCGTTTCACATGATTTCTTCCGAGTGGCACCACACGCTTTACATCTACCTTTTTCGTGGCAAAAAGAAACAAACCCGAACCCTCCCTTTTTTTAAAAACCTTGATTCACTTCTTATACTTTTAGCCTTTTGTTTTCTCCAGTTCAAGCATATTTACATTTTAAATTGTTATGTGGCATTTGACTGTTCTATGTGTTACATTTGACTGTTCTATGTGTTACATTTGACTGTTCTATGTGTTACATTTGACTGTTCTATGTGTTACATTTGAGATTTCTAAGTTTACATTTCGAGGGCCGATGGTGAGTCACGTTTAAAACCCCCCAAAACAAACAACGGATTTTCTTGAAGCGTTTTGGGTGGACAAATTTCATTTTCATAAGGGAGCCAACAAATGCCATGACAGACATTAGGCTCCCTTAAGAAAATGAAGTTTATCCACTCAAAACGCTTCAAGAAAATCCATGAACTTGCTATTGCTGTATTAGGACTTTTTATGACGTCTTTTGTATATTTTGATTTCATAGGTGTAATTTGGTCTTTCTATGCTGCATTTGAATTTGTTATGTGTATATTTGAACTGAAAAAACCCTTATAATATTACATTTGTAAAATTTCAACCCGCAACTTCTTAAAAATCAGCCACACTGTTCTAATTCAAATTGCAATATCTGTGCATTGCAGAACAAATTTATACAAAATTTGTAGTGGCAAACAAACCCAGGGAAGGTGGTCGTTATTTAAATTGTATGCTCCTAGAGTTTACCATTTCTGTCCATACAAGCTCCAACACGCCACAAGAAATTTTGAACAACCTTGGGGCATATTTCCGGCTCGATTATTTGGACCTCCTGTTCAACATTGACTTTCAATTGTTCGATTGTTTGTGTGTTGTTTCCGTAGACTCTATTTAAAAACACTTTTAAAGACGTAATGGGAGGGGGGTTCAACTCGGGGGAAAATACGGTGACCATTCAGTTGTAAGCGTATGGCTTTGTTGCAACCATGCAAGGGCCACTTTTGATGGGTGGACTGTGGCCCCATCTCACTGGAACCAGACCTCATCAATCTTTATTTCCCTCACTACCAGGGGCGAAGGCTGACTTGTTTGACAAGGTTATCAAAGTCAGATGGGACCAGTATAGGGCCTGGAGATATCACACAACAATCTTACTCGAGGCGGCAACACTGCGTTGCGAATGAAAAATGAAAACAAATCCTAACTTCATGTTGTATGCATGTACTACCGCTAAAATAGTCGTGAAAGTATCTCATAAATATTTTTTCCAACAAACATTATATTTATCTTTAGATGTGAATACACAAACACAAAGGAAAGAAGCAGAGATGTCAGTTTTACAGTGTGTAATACCAACGAGACTAAACTCTTTGGTAGAACATGAAAATTTTTTTTTTTTTTTTTTAAACATTTGGCTGTTTTTGTCTAGCCTTTCGCGGCCAGGAAGCGGTGTCAAATCGGCAATGTTTCAAAATTAGGAAAGGAATCAGTGATTATTTGATTATATAGACGCTTCGCCACTGCTCACTTTCTTTTCTACAAAGGAGAGATAAATTATGGTCAGTACGTCCGAATTAGGAGGTGTAATGGATATCTCATTGTTTCATAAGTGTGATAGGAATTTTTTTTAAAATCTGGGCTGGTGGCTCAACAGCCTACTCGTTTACGATTTTAAATCATCAAGGGACCTTCAACTTTAACGTGTGCAACGTGCATACGGGCCCTTCGAGATTTTTCGTTCTTATCCACGAAGACTAGGTTCTTATTCTTACCTACCTGAAGATCAGGGGTGTAAAGGAAGAAGTAGATTGAGTGAATGAGCGAATGAGAGAGTATTTTTTTTTAAAGAAGAGAAAGAGGGGATGAAAATTGGAAAATTTGGCAGGCGAGCACATTTCATGATACTATACATGTAGTTCCAAGAAAAGATTCGTCCACAGTAAAGGCTTCTACCAAACGAAATAGGCTCACTGGGTTTTGGAAGCCAAGGGGATATCTGGCAAATCATTCGAATCACTGGACAAAAAGTTATCATTGGAATGAAGAAAGACATATGCAACATGTAGAAGAAAGGTTAGCTGCAATGATACAAAAAGGGTGAAAGCAAATAGTACAGATACAACTTCAGACACTGTCCATGAAGGTAGCACTTGGGCTCAGTTGGCAGATCCCAAAAGAAAACATCAAAAGAAGGCGCGAATCTCTTGAGAGACGATGCTGGCATTTTTTCTAAACAGATACTATCAGGTTCCGATCAAGTAAAACCGAAGTATTTCATCTGTCTAGATAGTTGTGCATTTTGACAGGTTTTTTAATTTTCTTTAAACATGCGTAATAAAAAAACAACCCCAAACATGTCTGATATTAGAGTAGACCTAAAGAAACAGGAGCCCGTCCGTAACTTTGAATATCTGGTGGCTACGGTAACGGATGAAGGATTCAAGCTTGAAGTACTCTTCCCGATAGCCAATACCACATTTGTAGGCCTATTGATCAAACTTAAAGTCATTTGAAACAACAAAACATCGCCATATTTTCACATGTATGTGAAGCGTGGGCCATTCATACAGCAGGCATCGAAAGAAGGATACATTCATTGGGAATGAGATGTTTCCGCAAACTCCTCGGCATCTCGTATAGACCAATGAGCAATGAGGTATTGAGAACCAGATTTAGGAAACACCATCGAGCCGTACGAAGACCTACTGACTTCAGCGAAAAGACGCAAACTGAAGTGTTTTGAGAACATCACGCGATCACCTGGACTGGCCAAGACTATTTCACAGGGAACAGCATGAGGAGGGAGACCAAGAGGCAGACAGAGGAAACGTTAGGAAGACATCAAAGAGTGAACTAGATCTAGCGGTGACTAGAATATTTGGCTTTGTACGAAAAGCTGAAACCCGAGAGGAATAGAAGAAGCTGGTCGCAAAATCTACAGTACAGTCCCAACGGTCAGCTAGACTGCGGGATATGTGAAGGTAAAGGTGGAGAATAAAAATGATATGTCGAAATGGTAATGGTATGAAGGTAACCTACAAGACAGCAAAGTCTGAATGAAATTAGGAGGTTGCCATGGCGAGAATTCGTGAAAGATTATGCCGCAAATTGCCTGAAATGAGAAGCACAATTTGTCATTTTTATGCCTACAGCTATGGATCATCATGATCCAAGAATCAGTTTAACCTCTTCAGAGTATACGCCAATGATAAAAGTCTCAGCTGTCACATGCAGAAGGTCAAGGGAAGAGTCATTTTGATTCTCTTCTTTTCCCTTTTCTTTTTGAAATGGTTATATCTTACATAGAAGCATTTTGACATGTTCTCCACAAACGAATTTGTCTGTGGCTTTTACAGTAACTTTCACTTAGCCAAGCCTTTCTGGGATTTGTAAACAGTCATTGCCTTCCACAATTAAATTAGGATATATAACAATTGGACATTGGGGTTAGATCTACCGAGTTTCAAAAATTGTGATTTGTATATAGAAATACAATTATTCCTGTTGTCAAACGATGCAACGATATTTTATTGTTTGTTTTGTGCATAATAATAGTTTTGGGAGAAAGTGAGGGAATGCATGTTTAATAAGGTTCTTTGGATTACCTATTTATTTATTTTTGGGCCTCCAATACTTTTTTTAAAATCTCAAAAGAGGTTACTTATTGAAAGAATGACACTGTCTAAATTTTTATGTGTTTCGTAACTGTTGCTGCAAGTGGAAGTCTTACACTGTATTAGAAAGACGGTACTTTATTATTTACTATATAATAATATTGTATTTGACTCAAAGGGCATAGTAGTGTACATATTTTTAACAATGAAAATAGTCGTCTTCCTTTCATTTTCATTTCAGCTCACGACATGTCGCATGGCTATCTTAATGCCAGCGTGTTCTTTTTAGGCGACACTGCACCGTTTCTGACGTATTCTGTTGGTTTCAGCTGTGAAGATGCCAGAGCATATGATGCCCCATGCCCTGTGAAAAAAGGACGTAAGCTTTGTTTTAAAAAATCACATGTGCATGGTGTTTCCTCTGAATGTGAAGGCTTTAACTTTTAGCAGAAAATGTATCTACCTTAGACAAAAGGCTTTCTCCATTTTGTAGAATGACATATGGTTCAGAAAAGATAGATATAGCCCTTTTCAAGAGATGTAAATATTATGTAGGATGAAAACACCAGCTGTGGAAACGTGACAAGGAAGCATTTTCTTATTTTAAAGCTACATACCTTTAATTGAAACCGCGATTGAATGGAGACAGACAATTAATGATTTTGTAGTTTTGTCTTGGTATGGTATCGGCACTCATTTCAATTCGTGCTTTCAACTTTTGATTTCCCTTGCCCTCAACAACTTGCATTGTTGTAAAATTATAATTTTTTGTTACTCTATACTTTCTGTTGATTGCAATTTTGACGCATTGTGGTGTAGAATAGAATATTACTCCACCCTGGTGCGTTTGCACTGATTTGAAACTGTAACCATGAGAGAGCACACAATAATTTTACAACGTAATAATAATAATAATAATAATAATAATAATAATAATAATAATAATAATAATAATAATAATAATAATAATAATAATAATAATAATAATATTATTATAAGGCCGGTGCTAGTCGCCCGATCTCGGGTGGCTAGCATTGAGTAGCCTGACGCTACTGGCCCATGGGGATTTCTGCTACCTCGGGTCGACCTCTGTGATTGGCCCAAAATAGATCATAGATGACATAGATGATGTTTTTCCGCCATCTATTTTTGTCGTCTTCCGATGTTTCCCTCGCGAGTTGACTACAATGTTGTAGATTCCCTAGATCTATCCCCCTTTATTATTTAATTATTATTATCTTTCATCGGAATGCCGGGGACAAATAGGAATGCAGCGTCGTGATGTTATCAAAGATATTCTAACTAAAGATTCTCCACTACACCACACTAGTGGAGAATCTTTGGTCAGTCTAACTACTACCAAGATGTTTCAATTGCCCTAATTCGCGTCCGAATGAGACTTGGGCGCTAGATCTGCCTCGTCTTAGCATGATACGAGTGTAAAAAACTGTTCCAGCGCTGAGTTGAAGCGAGAAATTTTGTCTGCGGGCAGAGAGAGAAAGGGAGAGGGGGGAGAGATAGAGAGAGAGATAGATAGATAGATAGATAGATAGATAGATAGATAGATAGATAGATAGATAGATAGATAGATAGATAGATAGAGAGAGAGAGAGAGAGAGAGAGAGAGAGAGAGAGAGAGAGAGAGAGAGAGAGGGGGGGGGGTGTTATTAGAACTACTGATTCCTGTCGTTTTCTCTGTGCGTCGGGTCACAAGCTGACCCGGTGCAATACAGTCACTATTGTACACATTATGGGCAGTCCCATCTTCATGTGCCATGTTGCCCGATCCGACTCTTGACTTGGAGTTGGAGGACAAGGATCAAGGAGCGACTGAGTGACTGAATCTTGCACGATTGATCACGCGATTTCTAAAGGAGCATGCGCAGAAATCCCCACGGGCCTGAACACGGAACATGCGCAGAAGCGGCAGGCTAATCGACCGAATTCGTTCGCCTGCAACATGCGCAGAAATCCCCACGGGTCAGCAGCGTCAGGCTACTCGATCGTATTCGTTAGAGTAGCAAAACGCTAGCCACCCGAGATCGGGCGACTGGCCACTCCGTAATTATTTTTATTATTATGTGATCGCCGATGTCTGCAGCAGACATGGCACTTCATGATGATGATGATGATGATGATGATGATGATGATGATGATGATGATGATGATGATGATGATGATGATGAGGATGATGATGATGATGATGACGATGACGATAATGATGACAAGTTTGATCATCATGATGGCGATGATGACTATTATTATCAGTACAATCAAAGAGTCTACATAACAAGAGGGGCCACTTCTCTCTTTGAGCCAATTAAAAAAGTGTCCTCAAAATTCGGTGGCGCCCTCTTCACAAAAGCGCACCTTTTTGCGAACAGTTACCCTACTTGAGTTTAAAAAATCAAAGTGAAACTAGCAAGTTTTTGAATAAATTTAGGAAACACGCTTTTTAAAAAAATGGTTACCCTGACAAAAAACCTCTTCCGGAGGAAAGGGTGATTGTTTTTTTCGTTTAATTTGACTGCAGAATGAAAGGCGAGAGGTCATTAAAATAAAAAAAAACCCCCTAAAACTCCACACTGAACGAACCCGAACCGCTGATGAACAGCAGTCGATCTGCGCACGCAAGGAGGTGCTATTCCTATTCTTCTTCTGGAAAAACGAAAGAGAGCTTCAAAACAGACTGCAGCGCCATCTGAAGCAAAGAGCATACTTCCTGCGGACACTTTTTTGGCTGAGTGGCCCATCTTGTTATTTACTATCTTTGGTACAATGTAGTATCGTTTTTTGCTGTCCTTGTCATTGTCCTTCTTCTCTACCCCCCCCCCCCCCCTTTCCTTTTCTCCTTCTCCTTCTCCTATTCCTCCTCCTTCTCCTTTTCCTTCTTCTTCTTTGTTCTCAGTTTAATGTACATAAATATTATAAATATTATATACTAATGGAGCTAAGGCCAAATTTTGCGAACAGTATATTCTCAGAAACTGCTGAATGAAAAAATATGAAACTTTGCCAGTAACCGTAACTTGAACCGTAGTGTTGCACTATTGTATTTTCATTAAGATCAAATGTGTAAGAAGAAAGCCCATTTTAAGTTAAATTCAGTCCTTTTGTAGCGACCGCCATCATTTACTTCGATATTGTATATTCACTGCGGAGTGCTGACTGCGCCGAATGATATTTTGTGTTCAGTAAAACATTTAGTAGGTTTACGGGAATTCCCGGTTTCGGTCTCATGCTTTCGGCCGTCTTCTCACAGCGGGTTTGGAGCACTCATAGAAGAAGAAGAAGGAGGGGGAGGAGGAGGTGTAGGTGTAGGTGTAGAAGAAGAAGAAGAAGAAGAAGAAGAAGAAGAAGAAGAAGAAGAAGAAGAAGAAGAAGAAGAAGAAGAAGAAGAAGAAGAAGAAGGAGGAGGAGGAGGAGGAGGAGGAAGAGGAGGAGGAAGAGAAGGAGGAAGTGGAGGAGGGATGGAGGGAGGGAGAAGAAGAAGAAGAAGAAGAAGAAGAAGAAGAAGAAGAAGAAGAAGAAGAAGAAGAAGAAGAAGAAGAAGAAGAAGGAGGAGGAGGAGGAGGAGGAGGAGGAGGAGGAGGAGGAGGAGGAGGAGAAGGAGCCGGAGGAATTAGAGAAGGAGGAGGGGGGGGGGGGAGGAACAAGAAAAAAAAGGAGAAGAAGAATCAAGTAGTAATACATGTTACAATGTGGGACCTTTTTCGTTTGTTACCCTACCTTGGGGGGGAGAGAGAGAGAGAGAGAGAGAGAGAGAGAGAGAGAGAGAGAGAGAGAGAGAGAGAGAGAGAGAGAGAGAGAGAGAGAGAGAGAGAGAGAGAGAGAGAGAGAGAGAGAGAGAGAGTGGAGGAGGAGGCCAGAAAGCACTACAGAGGGAGGGTGGTGAGAGTGACAGGCAGGGAGGGTGTCGTCGAAAGCGCCAAGAGTAGCCTACCGTAGGCCTACTTAATGTATTAATTGGTCAAAGTCAAAGGTTCAGCCAATCGTATCCCAGTTTACGCCCTACGTGTAGTCGCATGTGTGTGTACGTCTAGATGTAATATCTAGATCTAGATACAAAATCATGAAAATATTGAACGTAGATTTCTCCTGCAGTGGATTTAGCGCGCACGCCGAACTGCGCCGAAAGATATTTTGTGTTCAGTGTGTTCGTGTGTAGATCTATGTCTAGATCTAGATCTAATATCTAATCCAGATCAAGATAAAAATCATGTAGGCCTAACTCTTTTTTAAAAAAAGTGATTGAGCTGAACCTTTAGGAGAAAATGCCACGCCTTCGAAGAGGGAAAAGAAGTCGTACCCCTAGAGGTAGTCAAGAGGGGTTGCTACATGGATACATTCAAGGTAAAGTATTTCTGTTTTGTTTCTTTCCTGTTTTCGGTCTTTTTCCTCTTCTTAAATTTCCTAACACTTCTTCATTATTATTCCGTTTGTAGAACGGGTACTTTTACTAGTTGTCCCAAAATTACCACGAGTCAAGGTCTCTTCTTTTCTTAGTTTTTGAGTGCGTATGTATTATTTATAGTTGTTAAATGGAGTTACACTTTTTCCCCCCTCAGAGCCTTATCACACGTCTAAGACAGTATCAAATCTACGATGGTTATCCTGCTACGTGGTAAGAATACTGAGAAAAACATGTAGACTCACTATAGTCATAGTCAGGGTAATATAGACAACATGACTTTTACTTGTTTTGTTGAATTGGATCAGATTTTATTTTGCTCAGTAAAAGTTATAGATGCTGGCTCTCATAGTCTAGATACATGTATAGGTGTTATGTCGTTCGCCTCTCATTCAATAGGTCCCGGGTTTGAAACCTGACAGCGACGGAAAATGTTCTCCTTTCATCTCCTTTCCTGCTCTCTAACCATGTTCTGTCTGCAGCTTTTTCTATAACTCCTTCTTACTGCTGTCTTTCAGCCACACTCTTGATCTTATGGTAGGTAAGACTTAACACCTAGCCTTTTCGAATAAGGGCGAAAAATCTCGGAGGTCCCCTGAGCAATTGGCTCACGTTAAAGATCCTTTGGTGGTCCTAAATGGATTAAAGTTGGCTTCGGACGCCACCTGGGCAAATAAAATTTAAAAATTCCTACATGTATCTACTATCTGTGTGCTCATATGACCTTATGTAGTTGCGAGTGCCGTAAAACACTTACCAAAACAAAACAAAGGAAAATTTTTAAAAAGGAAACAAATAAAGTCGAAGATTGTGCTTTTTCCTTGTCTTGAATGCCACGAATGTGCACGTATCGACTTCATAGAGTGTTGCTTACTGAAGCAGGCAGCACAGCACTTTCATGAAGGAAGGGTTACATCAAATCAAAGTGATGCATACAGATTCCAGTTGAATATTTATTTGAATTTGTCACTCGGGAAAAGAGCACATCAAGGTGCTGTTTAGAAGCTTGTCTCCTTGGAGGAAGGGAGAAATATATACAGTTTCGGAAACACACGTTGTTTCTATTAGATCTAATACAATGTATGGGTTTGTTTCTTTCAATTAGGGTGATTACTTGGCCGTCGTGACCATACAGAACGAAAAAAGACAAGAAATGCTCTGTATCAACGTGACTATTTCTGTCAGAGAATGAGCACAGTTCTGGCCGCCTATTTCGAAACTGGTTCGAAGCAGCTTGATTCATGTGCACAAGATTTCAAGAGTTCATGAAAATACATGTGTAGCAGCACTTTCTCTGAGAGGATATTGTGAGTGGAAAATTGTGACCGTTATCTTTATGTGTAGTATAGTATTTGAGTTGTTGTTCTATTTAGTGTGTTTTAAAAAAAAATGTGTTTTACGACCCCATCGACTCAATTTAGATAATTTAGGAAGTGGGCTTCCGACCCTGCCTGTCAGGACCAACCCGGGATGAGGAGGGTACAATAATCCCGCGGGTAGACCGAGACATTCGATAACAATTTCTCCCTGCTCATGAGTCAAACTCGGGTCTCCTGTGACTGTGTGCGACATCAACAAAAAGAGCCTAACGAACAGCCGGTTTTTTTCAGTGTTGCTTCCTATTCATACTTCACCGTGTGTTATCATTCTGGTAGTCCAATCTTTTTAGGAGAAACCGCACACTTTTCATGTCTCAAAATTTTAACGAAGGTAGAATTTCGGTGTTCTCAAAAGAGCGTGCCGGAACGAGATTTTCATGATTTTAAATTTAAGAATTTATGAAATTATAGAAGTTGATCGCTATGTATTGTTACAGGTATAAAAAAATAGAATCTACTCCAGAATTGAGCCACTGGTTTCCAGTTCCAGAGTTTCTGTGATTGTTGTTGTTGTTTTTTTTTAGTTTTTTTTTTTAGGGGGGGTATAGCTGTGATTATTGTTTGTTTTGTTTTGGGGGATGAGAAGGCAGCCTATCGATTACATGTAATATATAATTCAGGTGGCGCTGTCCTTTGAGTCACTTTAAAAAAAAGAAGTAAACAGACTTTCTTAAGACTTCAAAATTCCAAAGAAGGTAACATTCGATCCTTAAGAACATGATGGAGCCAGATTTTTAGTAATTTTGAGCTTAAGAACTTAAAAAGTTGTAGGTCTTGATCGCTCTGTATCGTTAAAAAAATACTCCAAACTTGAGCTATCGCTTTTCAATTCCATTTTTCAAAAATGTGACAAAGCATGGTTCGTGAGCTCAGGCTGACACTGACAATATCAAGTGTTTGTCGGCGACACGGCATTTAGGTGGATGGCCACTTGTGTGTTCTTGGGTAAGACAGAACAACCCTTGTTCAAAAACGGCGATATAACAGTAGAGTATCAGCAATGGTGCATGGATTGTCAATGTTTGTGATATTGTTGTGTGTCATTCATTCATATATGTATTACTGTATCTGTGTGTTTCAAGTACACCACACCATTGTAAATCAAATTTCCCAATGGGATGAATAAAATTGTATATATATATAATATGATGATCTTTATTTCTGTTTAATTTAGTAATAATTAGCAGTAATAGTAATAGTAGTGTTGGTAGGCTACATGTAGATTATAAATCTAAAGACATAGTGAGTGTAAAACTATCGTCAATAAATCTCAGCTGTAGTGGTGGTCGAAAGCAGCAATAAAGCATGGTCTCAGCCCTATGCTCCAGAATAGCGTGCTGAAGACACGCGAACAGCTAGTTTTGGGATGCATTTTTGTTTGCCTTTTGGAGTGTTGACTCTCTGGTCTATGGAGGCTATGATTTTTTTTTATGCGATGGGAAAGATTGATATGCTTTATTGTTTTTTAAATTTCATATTATGTCTTTATGCTACGAAAAAAATATGGTGAAATGGTATAGTGCAGAGAATGCCCTAGTGCAACCACTTGTTGAGGTGGTTGCTCATAAACCTCTTACAGTTGCCAAAAGGGTATTTTCTTAAGTAGAAGTCAGTTCATATGGTTAAAATGTGAGCCTGATAGAGCTTGTATCAAAAATGGCAAAGAAAGATTTCAGAGGGAAATACTATTTGCCTTTTTCGCCCAGCGTGCAACCACATGGCCTTGGTGCAACCAGTGATAGCCCTTGGTGTAACTAATAAGTCTAATCCCCCTATCTGCCACCATTACGTGAATTAAATGTATCCAGATGTTCAAAGATACTGAAGAAATGGAATATCGAGAAGGAAATTATATACACGTAATTTGTTTTTGAATGAATTACAAGAGCATGTAGGGTTTAGTTTGAAAACCCCTCACAACAACTGAACTAAAACTGGGGCTGAAAACAAACAGTTATATTTGCATGTCGAAAATCTGCAGTCGTGCGAAGGCACGTGCATTGAGCACGCGTGTCCACGCACTTCCTCTTCAACTAGTCTTGATGAAGTTGCACAGAAAAGCAATTTATTAATTACATCTTCCCTAGCTGATGCCATTTTTTGTTTTTGCTATACGAATTCTTCCCTATGACCACTATATACGTGTATTTTGAATACAAAGAATGTTATATTAAAACATCCGGGATCTCTTCGGCATGTTGGTTGTTTTTTTTACTTTGTACTTGCTAGACTGATCTTTGGTTTATTTAAACTATGTTTATTGCAAGTAAGATGCTAACGGTATCGCTCCGCAAAATTAACAATGGTATGGCTTTTCCGAGGTGATTTCGCCATGCCCTTGGTGCAGCCACCGAGATTCCTCTGTCTTTTGTAGTGCGAATGCTTTATAACAATCAGTAGCAAATTTAAATAATCAATGACTCATCTTGAAGAAAAGAACAGCATTGAAAACCGAAACTATCTTTCTCTTTTTTTAAAATCTCCCCTTGCCTTGAACAACCTACCTTTAAAAAATCTCACAAACCAAGTTTCTCAACAAAAACTTAAAAAAAAAATAAAGTTCCTACCAGCTTTAATAAACGGTGAAATGAAAAAGGAACTGGATTGTAAGCTAACACACAACCCAAGGGAAGATGCCTGGTTAATTTTTTACACTCTTCTTCTTTATTTAGAAGATATTGAATTAAAGTGTTTGCGCCTAGGTCTGGTGGTAGCACCTAGTGCAGTTTTCCCAATGTTTAAAGCCCCTACAAACACTGTTAAGTTATTTAAGAGGCGGGACCTCCGAGTTTAACGTTCATCTATCTCCGAAAGGATTGAGTCAAGAAGGAATTCGTGTTTAGTGCTTTGCCCAAGGACACAATGTCGGGCCGGGCTGAGGCTCGAACCCCCGAAACCGCAATCTCACGAGTCTAACCACTGGGCTACCAAAGCCTTACTTTATGCTAGGACTGCCCAATAAGAACCGAAAGTATGTTTACTTCCTTAACACTCACGTTGCATTCAATCTCGGATGTTGTTGCTGTGATTGTGTTTATCTGGTACACATACTTGTACGTGTACTTTTTTCTTTCTCTCAGAATACTTTTTTCTACATCTTGTTTTAGGTAAGAGTAGGTCTACTTTATCTGCTGTACCACCCGCTTACTGATCACAGCACGGTTTGTGACATATTTTGTCGTCTTTGGGACAGTGAGTCATTTCTTTGCTGATTTATATTTGATAGGGGAAAATAATCCCTCTTTGTGTCATGCTGGCTTCCCCTTTAGCCTTTCCCAACTTTATATCGCACATTAGACTTTGACAAATTCGAAGTAAGCAAAGATGTTCCTTCATGGAGAAGTAAAAGCTTCCATTTGAGCACAACGTGAATAGATTCTCCCAAATAAGCCTTGGTTTAAAAAAAAATCTAGGTCAGAAGTATGGATGCTCTAGTCTCGAGGCACGATATCACGTTGTGTGGTACACTGGGGCATGTCAAGACCCAGAACACGATTGTGGCGGCCACGGCGGAGAAGATAGTAAACTTACCTCGTATGATCCCAAAAGAAAGTATGTAATGACCGCAGAAGTAAGGAAAAGAATTATCATACAAACACCTCGGGTCCCTCTGCAAGGACGATGCCTGTTATAATTTAAAAGCAAACAGGGAAGAAACAAGGACTACATCACTAACGAGGACTAGTGATGATGACGTCAACCTAAGGATCCTAGAAGAACTATTTATAACCTCCTTGTAGCAGCTGAATTCCTATGGGGGAGGTGGTCAGTCTTGGGTCTGACGGTGAAAATGGTGAAAAGGTGTAGGTTTACCGCTCCTATAAACACTGTTAGGTTATTTAAGAGGTTGGACCTCTGAGTTTAACGTATATCTCCGAAAGGACGGAACCAAGTGGGAAATTCGTGTAAAGTACCTTTCCCAGGGACACAACGTTGGATCGAGCTGAAGCTTGATTCCCCAAACCCGCAATCTCACGATTACAAGTCCGGTGAAACGATGAAATGGTATGAGTTTAACTTAACGCCCCTATCAACACTATTAGGTTATTTAAGAGGCGGGACCTCCTAATTTAACGTCCGTCTCCGATAGGACCGAGCCAAGTGGGAAGTTCGTGTAAAGTGCCTTTCCCAAGGACACAACGTCGGACCGAGCTGAGGCTCGAACCCCCGAACCCGCAATCTCACGATAACAAGTCCGGTAGCCCAACCACGAGGCTATAGACGCCACTGAAGTCTGACGGTGGCCACCCAGAGAATTAAAGGAGATGTTTAAAAATCGGAACATGGAATGTGAGGGCCCTCTATAAGCCAGGAAATTTAGATCTGATACATGTGGAAGGAGCATGCCGTTAGCCACGTGATTCAACCGCCTGACCGACAACATTTTCATAAAACAAAATCACTTTTTGATCCCGTTAGGTACATGTGCCGTAGCACATTTGATACATCTTATGTTAAAATTCTGAGTTTGAAAGATTAATGCAAAGTATTTTAACCTTTCCAGTAAATCAATCGCCTTTATTTTACCAGTCCCCAGCTTCTAGTTTTTCAATTTGCAATTTATGACTTTCCTCCAGTTGGAGGAGCTACACTTTATGTTATGTCCTTTCTAACCAGTCCGTAGCAAAAACGTTTTCATTCTCCAATGGCAGATTTTAACTCTTTAAGGATGTAGCGGACACATTTAAATGTCTGATCTGCAGACCAAAGGCAATATTGCAGCACCTTTTGAACCACCATATTATAACGAATCAGAAACACAAATTTGCATGTTTCACGCATGTCGTTGCCTGCCTTTATCGGTTGAAAAACAAACATCTGTATGAATAGAGACGTTATACTTCTTTTTTTTTAAGGCTTTGAGCCCCGGGGGTCTTGATCCTAATTTTACCCAAGTCCTGGCCTCCTGATCTCATAGGTTCAGGGACAAAGTGCTTCATTGTGAACCCCCCCCCCCAAAAAAAAAACAAACCCCCAACAACAACAACTCACTACATCAGCACAGAATGTGATCAACAATATGTGAAAGGGCAGAGATATGTCGGTATCCCATGTGGACAGAAACTAGCGTTTTGCTTTATCAAATACAGTAGTAACCTGATATAGCATGCATAGTGAGACCAGAGAAAAATCCCTGTTATAACAGAGCCCTATTAAATCAGAATCTCAGAAATATGCAAGGGGCATGGACAAATCCAGCATTTTTATTCGTGGGCTCGTTGCTATCCACGGGTCGGGACAGACTATGCTCTGAGCGCGGGGCTAGTTCTATTGTTAGGCTTTTTCAGGTAACTCTTTGAGGACGTAGCAGATACATATGTCCGATAAGCAGCACAGCAAAGGCAACACTGACATATTTCAAACCAGCAAACAAAATCAGAAAAATAGTTTTGAATATTCAATAGCACGCATACCTTTACACGCTTTTTTAAAGTCTCAGATAGCTCTACATGAAGAAAACA
This sequence comes from Aplysia californica, assembly GCF_000002075.1. Lineage (NCBI taxonomy): Eukaryota > Metazoa > Mollusca > Gastropoda > Aplysiida > Aplysiidae > Aplysia > Aplysia californica. Next base: position 61,647 of record NW_004797406.1, on the reverse strand, counting down.
AAATCAAAACATTTGCTTGTGTAATGAAGTTATGCCCCCAAAACTTCATCTGTATGCTCCCACTCCCCTTCTCTTCACCGTTTATCCCATTTGCGAAACAGACCCATAATCTAGGCCATATATTGGCTGTAGAAGATAAAGAAATCATGACTGCATAATTTTAAAAAAACGGTACCGCATTTGAAGAAGTCTCTGTATCCCTGTAATAACCGATTAGGCTCTGATGAATCCCTGTTATAGCCAATAAAATTTAATAGAGGTAAAGAGAAAGAAAAAACAGGGATTTTAAAAAATCCTGTTATTACCAGATCCCTGTTTTTACCTGTCCCGTTATAAATGTTTCCACAGTATTGCTGCCTTTTTCTGAACGATAATTTAGCACTCTTTCTTCACACTGGTGAACCGGTGCTATGGAGTATTGACCGAAGCGTGCCACCGGTGCACTAGTGCTACCACCTCAATGGGTTAAAACAATATGTCTTCAATGAGCGATGAATAAGGTTTTGATCTAAGTGCTGGGAATCAGAGGTCTGTTCCTTTGTCTTAATTAAAAATTTCTTTAAAAAAAATAATGTCCTAGACTAGAAACCGGTTGTTCAAATTGAAAAAGAGAACCAGTATTTATACAGTGTCCAGCAGGAACAGTCACCGCCTTATACAGGTTTCAATGCATAACAATTTATCAAAAGTGACGTCGGTGGCCTAGTGGTTAGGCTACCAGACTCGTAATCGTGAGATTGCGGGTTCGGGGGTGAGATCATCAGCTCGGTCCGATGCTGTGTTCTTGGGAAAGGCAGTTTACACGAATTTCCCACTTGGCTCGGTCCTTTCCGAGATGGACAATAAACTTGGAGGTCCCGCCTCTTAAATAACCTAATAGTGTTGATAGGGGCTTTAAACCTATACCAATTCACCATTTGAATTTATCAAAAGGGATAAAAAAAGGCCACCTAGAAAAGTTTCCCACAATAGACACCTTCACATTCCAACTATGTTCTGTCTAAGGCAAGTAAAATAAGTTGAGCAAAATCAGTACAAGGTTTATTCAGGCAAATATTATAGGGGGAGACCAATGAATCATATGGGTGTTCTATACGATGCTGATACCGTCGTTACAAATTAAGGAATGTACAGAGCAGGCCCGCATGCATTAATAATAAATACGGAGTGTACAGAGTAGGACATAAGAAAACAAAAAAGAAAGATTCTCATACACAAGCTTGTTTTTGTTACAGGAAGTTTATTTTTTCGTAACACAAATATTGAAACACAATCATCTCATCTTATACAATGAATGTAACAGATACAGGTCTGTAATTGAGAAAACTGGCAGTGTTTTGTGATCCTGTATAACACAGGTAACTCATGAATTCACTACTGTTAAACATTAAGTTTCTTCAATCCCCACCCCCACTTCCTCCCCATTCCTTTTTCAATTGTCAATTAGACATGAACATAAAATATGCACACACTTGTTCTGCTTTTCAAAAACACCTAAATGGGCACTCTTTTTCTCTCTCGCTCTGTCCCACACTCTCTCTAAATTGTATCCGGTACGCCTAATAAAAACACTACCTCAATATTCATGCAAACAGAAGCACATACTGGACATGAGCATGACTGATCAGACTTCTCTTTGACTATGTTCATGCTGCCAATAGCAAGAAAATGTTGAATATCCCTGCTAAACAGGATTCAGATAGATTAATTATGTTGTATTCTTCTACTTTTACATGTAACATCAAGTATTGGAAGAGAATACGAGAACTGCTGCTGGATAAGCACTTGCCCAAATCTATTCATGACCTCCATTGACAGTCCATGTATTGTCGGTTCTATTTACAAGTCCGACCTCACTTGATAATGGTACTTTAGTCAAATAGATTGTACAGAAACATTCATCCCAGCAGTATACATATTACACTGTTGATTTTCCCAATTCCCCAAAGCATGTCAAAAATTCATATCACCCTGAATCCACCAGGCTGTCTTGAACTGTTCTTCTCACAAGCTCTTCTCTGACCTGAAAACAAAGAGTGACATGTACAGACAACGGCTAAAGTGCTTTCAAACTGCTTTTGCCTACAGCGAACTGAGAATTGGCTACATTGAAGAGTTTACCCACAGTTCACAAATGAGATCTAATCAAATAAAGACAGGAACAACATAATGAAAAAAGACGTACAATGGAGTTGGCTTAAACAGTAATCTATGGGACCACCGGATTTTCTTTGGTTTAGCAGCGTTTGGAGAGGTTGCTGAAACAGAAGAAATATTCTTTTCTTTCTGTTAATTGCTATTTTCGGATATAACACGTTTGGTTTAAGCAGACTCCATTTATATAATTGTGTATATGTGGATGGTTGTTTTCTATAGCTAAAAAAAACTATGTAACGTAGAACCATGAAAAAATTACTAAAGGTAGTTCAAAGACCAAGCAAAGTTTCTATCAATTCAGTAAGTGCTTGCATTCGCCTAAAAAATGTATAGAAATAGAAAACTCAATCAGCCATATACGATTTTCCCGCTCGCCATTTCAATGTAGTGTTCAAGACATATTTCGTTTTTCATGATATAAAAATTGCTCTTCCGCCGGAAATAAACAAATCTTTGGTTGAGATGTTGCAGATCGCTTACAGAGAGTTACTTTTCTGTGGTAGATCTAGAGATACTAAGCCACCAAACGGCAAGTCTGATTATGATTGGCACCTGTGCTGTGGCTTTTTGATTTTAATTTAGAGGGTGTGCTGTGGCCCTGTGGCTAAGAGACGAAAACAGTATATCAGATGTGTGTGTGTGTGTGTGTGTTGGTAGTTAGATCTATCTAGATCTAGAAGAGAATAAAATCACTATGAAACCCAAATGGTGAGCCACTGGACGAACGACACCTGTGGCTAAGAGACAAAGGCAGAGTAGATCTAGATCTAGATCAGGTGTGAACACTGAAAATACAGAGGGAGAAGAAGAACATGAAGTAAACGAAGAGGAAAAAGAACATCAACCTGATACTGATACGCTCAGTAGAAATCCACCAGCCTTTACATACAATGATGCTGATCTAAGTCTTGACAATACTTGCTTGTCTACGTGATTTTTCAACAGACGGTGATCTCAGAAATATGGGACAGAAAGTTGTGTTACCAGCAACGTTCACAGGTGGACCACGTTATATGTTTGAAAGACAACAGGATGCCATGACATACGTAAATTAAAGAATGGTACGAGATGTGTTGTAACACAAACCATGCCGAACGTCGTTGAGGTTGACATTTTTTCTGGAACATACAAGAATGAAAAACACTGGAATCCTCGAATTATACTTCAACCAACAGACAGTGGACTAGCATTTATATTCCAATGAAAACAATTTCCCCTTGGACCATGCTTTTCCATTACAATTAATAAAGCTCAGGGACACTCTCTTCGTTCAGTAGGCCTAGATCTCCCATGCACAGTATTTTCACATGGAATGTTGTATGTAGCCATGTTCCGAACTGGAGATAAAGATGCTGTTCACATCTTGGCACCCAACAGTCAAACCAGGAATGTTGTATATCCAGAAGTTTTGGACAATATACATCAGTCTTAGGTGAGTATCACTTTCGAAAAATCTTTTTTTTTTTTCATGTATAAAATAGAACCATCCTGTTTTAATCAAATAACTGTTTAAATTACTGCAGTACTGACATTTTTATTTACATCGCAAAATAAATTTTTGTCTAGAAAAAATTATTTTCCATTCATAGAACGGGTATGCAGGCTAGTTGTATACTTGATTGATTTCTCCACAAACATGGAACATGGCAGCAAATGGTTACAGAGAACCCATCGTGTCTCACACACATTTAGTGGCATAAAGAAAGAAATAAAGCAACTCCGTGACTCTGTCTTTTCACTAACATACCCCAATCACTTGTGATTTCTCCTGTGTCATTAGTAATTCATTGATAAACTTTTTTATTTCAAAGACAATCTTCATGTGCCTGCTTTTGCTTTCATTACAGTAAAACAGCCTACTACACAAATAATGCAAGTCATTTTGAAGGTGAAGCACTTAGCCCCTGATTATGAAACCATGTAGAGGACAGTATTTCAGGAAGGGGAAAAAGTATTCATGAAAAGGTAAGCAAAATTCTGATCTCACTCTAATTTGAACAAAGAAATTTCACTTTGATGAGAAAGTTCTAAACCAAATGCACCAAAATGGACAATACTCTACTTGTAGGAAGGCAAACTTCGAATAAATGGGACTGAACATTTTAAAAAATAACAATGATATTCATATTGCTTATATCCATGCTCCGTGCACTTTTCAACACTTCATAATCAAAAAGTTACAAACACATGAATCTAATGCCAGTCTATTTTTCATTTAATCATTTATTCCTGTGACAAGTCTCGCGACCACACTGAGAGACAATGTGACCATGTGGAGCCAGACCAAGGTCACGCTTAGTCACTGATAGGAAAATTTGTATAAACACTAAAGTGTATCCAGTTTTCCCCCCTCCTTCCCATGCCACATGGTATGACACAAAACATGGGTCACATAGGTGCAATTCACCATGTTGGATTTCATTTTGCTTCATTTGCTTTTTTCTGTTTTCGTGTCCGTTTGTTTTAGGACTTTGTAGATGGTCGGACCAATGTTATAGCCAAGAATGTCTATCCAAATACTTGCTATAAAAGAACTTAAAACTAAACATTATAAGAGATTGGACTCAGGGATTTATTATTAACCCGCTATACCCAATATTCCGTCAAAACTGAGATTGCTATAAGTAAGACCTAATGTTGTTTGTGGAGGAAGATATCTCAGGAAAAAGTTGTTAATTTGTCGAGTACATGAAATGTTAGTAATCACCAAGGAGTGAGTGAATGGCTACTTTCGATTTAAACAAAAGGCTTGTCATGTACCTATATTAACTCATTCTCTACGATGCAATGCTTGCTGCTTTACAAAACATGATGCCGTGCAGAGGCATATTTCACAGTGCGTTGAATAGTGTTTTGTTTTCACCAAATGTCAACTACTGTTTGCTACATTTCAAGGGTGCCTGTAAATATGTAAAACTTTAACTGTGCTGTATGCACATTAACATAATTATTTTGCAGTCTACAGGGTGTCAAATGATAAATCCTCAAAAAACTAGTCCACAGCCTTTCTGGGCCCCAAAAAATTTAACCTTACCTGCTGATTGAGGACATTGAAAATATCCTTGCAGCCAGCCATCACATGATCCATGACAGCTGACAAATGATCCTCATGTAGCCTGGAATTCATTTCTAAGAACACAATCTGCAAAACCACAAAAAAGAAAACCTCTTTCAATTTCTTTATATTTGAGACAAAAGAGTCATCATATTAAAAAAAACCCCAGGGAATCACTGTCATCCTAGCCTGCTATCCTTTTTGTACATAAAAATGTCAAAAGCTTCATGATTATCAGTCTTTCTGAAATATCTTTCTTTAAATACAAACTACAGCATAACAAAACAAAAACCATCAAGGTGATTCATCCTTTTTTGATAATTGAGATCAATAAACTTCAATTTTGTTTGAGCTGTTCGTACTTCACTGTCTACAGACCCAACCTCAGACAGTGTTTGTTCACAATAGCTTTACTATAAAAAAACCAACCTCCACACACGTCAATAGATGAAAAGTGTACATATTGTAAATACACTGTTACTCAAGGTACAAAACAGTTTGATCAAATAAAGAGGCTGAAGTGTACATGAAAGATGAATATGCACAGCCAAGACAATAACTAAAACAGTTGTTGAGGACCAAAAGGAGACAACGCCATAAACATTTGATATGGAATGAGACAAATATCAGTAACAAGTGCGATCTATCTTTGCGGTAAAAAGGTGATGAGTCATTAAAAAAACTCAAACTGGCAATAAAAAGTTTTCATAAATGGTCTCACCTGATCACACCTGGGCAAAATAGCCATGATAACTTCTGCCCCTCCACTTGACTCTTCCAAATGGTTGATGTCTATGATGGGCGTCTCTCGTGTGAAGCTTCCAGCACAAGCAATCACATAGTCTTTCATGGGAATGCCAGCATCCATAAGGGCCAGCGTGGCAGCATTCACACTAGCACAATAATTACCGCCATCTGACTGTAAAACCTGTACAGTTGATCAGAATGCATTAACATGTCATGTAATAGTACCATGTTGCAGGTTTTTTTCAGTTTGTAAAAATTTTTTCAAATTCTCAACCTGTAAAAATGGAGAATAAGTTGTTTGCAATGAAGCTGAAAAGTCAAGCTCCTGAGCCCCCAATAAGCATAAGTGTGACAATACAGAGTATTGAAAAAGAAAAAAAATCCTTCAAGTAAACCTTGGAAGAAAAAGAAACTGAAGTCATCCCAGCCCTTCATAAAACTATATAATGTATTCAATGAGCAGTAAACTTAAACAAAATCTCAAGGCTTATGAGTGGACGTAGTTCTTTCGACAAACAGTAAAACAACAACAATCAACCATTTTAATTGCTCCATGGCAAGTACTAATAGCTGTTCTTTCTACTAGAATGGGCAAGACAAGATTCATAATACATAGGTGTATAATTATAATTTCAAGAAAACCATGTCCCTTGTCAATAAAAGACCTAGGTCATAAAAAGTTCTAAATAAAAACAATTTAATAGAATGAAAATTAACATCAAGCAAATGAAATAGCCTACCAATTTGCTTTTAGTAACCATAAAGATACTCTCTCTCTCTCTCTCTCTCTGTATGAGTGATAGTAAAACGCAACAGATAGGTTTCACTTTTTCCTTTTCCACTATAATTTCTGTGTAGACTGTCTTAACCTTTATTCCCATTACTAAATCACTATTAATGTCAATATGCTTCGCTTCTCTTTGCTGAAACAAAAAGTTCTCTATCTGTCACATTCTTCCTTATTTCACTCATACTTGAAAATGCAAGAAATGCCTTTTTTTTGCCTTTCAGAAGAAAATAAAAAACCTTTTTTCTTTCTCAAATTTTGTCTTGCATAAATAAAATTTTAAAAAGCAAAAACAGTAGAGCAACTGGAGATCTTAAAACTACAGTACGAACATTTTCAAATTTTAAATTCATATCAAGTTATCAAACCGACCTTCATGAACACTTTCATTTTCTGATTCAGTTCATTCATAAAATTAAAATATGTGTTACGGCACAATGGAATCAGGCGCTTGTCTATATTTGTGCACGTGGAGTTATAAATATCACCCTAAAGCTAATTTATTTGCCTTGCTTTCAATGAAATAGATATCCAACTAACTTGAATAGAACTCAAGATATTTGTGATTGAAGGAAGTGAGGTCACCTGGTTTCAGGGGTGAAATTAGGAGAGAAAATGAAAATGGCCACTAAAGTTTAGGTCCAATAGCTAAAAAGTCCTTAAAAACAGCAAAATGACATATTTTGCGCCTTTAATCAATGTCTTTCAGTAAAATCCACATGGAAACGTTTTAATAACGCCATAAACAAGATTGAGCCCAAAAATAAAAATTTGATAAAAATTTCCAAAACTTTCAGAAAAATGCCTGCTTTTCCAATTACTGTATTTTGACAACGGCCTGATTCACCACGAAGCCTCACACTTTCAAGATAATAAAATTTGGCACAACCATGAAGTTTAACCCTCCACCCCCCAAAAAATAAATAAAAAGAGAACACAGTACCTCCACATATATATCCAGTTGTGTCTTTGGATATAGCTCGGTCAACACGACAGCATCAAATGTCTGCTTTAGGTGAGAGGTCATCTCCTGTGACTTGCGGTCTCCTCGAGGACGACGCTTTCGGTCTTGAGTACTGAAGGTTGCCATACTGTACTGACAATTGATGAGAACTCTGTCATGAAGAGCTTTGCTCTTGCTTCCTCTGATCTGTAAAGTTACATTTTTGTGAGGTATATGGATGTATATATATATATATGAATATAGGTGAAAAAACAACAACAAATAAGCAGGAGTATGAAATTAGCAAGCAATTTCATCAAATTTTTTAGCACTTTCACCTAAAGTGACTCTTGATATAAAAACACAAAAAAATTCACACAGAAATGTCAATATTTTACCCATTAAAACAAGGTTTGGCTGATACACAGGACTTTCAGATCTTACTGAAGCAAAAATAAATAGTGACGTGAAATACATTGCTACCAACTTTTGAAAAATGATTTTTTAAAAAGATGCTACTCAAGCGGTCGATCAAAATGGTATGCACCTGTTAAGTAACACCCCCATCAAACCCTTCACACACTTTTCTTTGTTTGTTCCAGTAAGAGTTTTACGGCGCTCGCAACAGCATAAGGTCATATGAGCGCACGAAACACAAGTTGGTTGCATTCACAACAAGTGTAATTCATAGCATGGCTTGGTTTAGGTCAGTATTTCGATTAAAATGTTAGAAATTTGTAGTAAAATCTTGGTTTTTAAAAAAACACTTTAAAAAATAATTTTAAAATAATGTTATCTTTAATTGATTATACAATGGCCTTCATAAAATCGAGAATTCTGTTGGGATCAACGACAGAGAACAGATCTTGCAATTTTTTGCATTTAAAATATTTCCCTTGGGTCTCTCCAAAGTCTGGACATTCTGTTAAAATGTGTCTAATGGTAAAATCTGTGTCGCGTCTGACACATAACGGTTTCTCATCTCCCAGAAGGAGGTAGTTATGTGTCAGGGAGGTGTGTCCGATGCGTAATTGAATAAAAATGACTTCGTCTCTTCTGGAGAGGACCGAAAGCTTTCATGGACCCAGTTTGGGTATGATGTTGTGAAGTTTATTGTCAATTTGTTTCTTCCAATGTGTCTCCCACAGACTGGAAGAGGTGTAGTTCTTTACTCATTTTTAAAGTCAGACTGAGGGAGAATGTTTGTCGTTGACACCAAGAGAAGGGACAAGGGTCCTTCGCCAGGAGATCCACATGGTCGTTTCTTCGGATGCCAAGGCTAGGTAGCCTGACTTCACACTTTGTGACCTCGTCGCCCAGTCAGTCTACGAGTCCTAAATATAGATCTAGATTTTCATCTTACTTATCACCATCGTACAAGTGGCAAAGTGGGGTACAAATCTAATTTACAACAAAAATAAAAGAAATGGATAGTATTAGCGCTGAAAAGGTAAAACAGCAATTCACAGTAAATTGACTGCAGTGCAGCCCCAGAGAAAAAAAACTTTAATGATATGCAAACTACATTCAGGGTGCCATGAACATAGCCTGCAAACTACGTTCTCACGGTGCCGTGAACATAACGTAGTCACAGCGTTAAATTTATATATATGGTATAATGGCCTACACATGAGTGAAATTTAACTGGCTGCGACGAGATTCACAAACCATGGAAGGGGAGCAGTGATTATTTGATTATAGTATTATATTTTGCCCCTGCTGGCAGTGAGACCACATATTAGTGGGGGGACTCTCGGTCTGCAGACTGCAGAGATCTAGATCTACTTTGATTGTCTGCAGCACAGCGTAGGCCTAGTAGGGTAGAGGTAGCTGTTCAAAACTAGATCTACCATTATATACAATCATAATACAGTCAAACCTGTGTGAGACGGAATCGCAAGGGAGCCAGAAAAAAATTCCGTCTTAGACAGGGGAATTTAGGGGGAGAAGGAAGGGGGGGGTTCAAAGGCCAAGCCGGTAGGAACAAGGATCGCTTGTCCGATTGGCAAACAGTGGTCAAAACTTCACACCTCTCAATTTCTATCCTGTCTGACATGCGTCAGTCTTACTCATCCAATTATCACATATGTGCTTTCATAGGACCACTGTTTGACCTATTAAAAACAGAAACGTTTCAACATCTCCTTTGCTTTCACCCTTAGCCCGACCCACCGGTGTAACAAGCACAGTCATCCAATGCCACCCTTCACTGCCATCATGTAACAACGATTCGAAGAACTCTTTTCTTGGCTGGCCGTACGATTAGGGATTGGCCAATCTAATTTCACACCTCTGGCTTATATGGCTACCCAGGAAAGTTTCTGTAGAGGCTCGGTACTCGAGCACTCTCACGGGCCGTCGTGAGATTTCATACCCACACCACCCTGACCATCTGCATCCCTCAGGGCTCACATGATGGGGTAACATCTACCCCGAAATTGCACCCCTACTCCCCTTCCTCGCCCAACAGAATGGCCACGGCGATAAGTTTAGAGCCGGCGAAACCAAACTTGCGAGTTTTGTTTCAAATCAGGGCTGAGTGGGAAAAGCATTTTCCGTCTTAGACAGGTGAAACCCTCGGAAGGGAGTGGATTTTTCTTTCCGTTCCCACGTTGAACAGGTTTCCGTTTTACGCAGGTAATTGAAGAGAAATATATCATTGGGGGGAGGGGGGGGGGAAGAGATTTCGTTAAGACAGGTCTCCGTTTTACACGGGTTTTCATTAAAAGGCTAAGGCAGGTTCGACTGTAATAGGCTACTGTACACTCGGTCATTCATTGTCAGTACACCACACATGAAGCTACAGCGAGCACCTAGCACACATGATTGGCCAATATATAGATGACGTTTTTCCGCCATCTATTTTTGTCGTCTTCCGGGGTTTCCCCCAAGACTCTTGGGTTTCCCTCGCAAGTACCTGTTGACTAACTAGATGTCACCGTGTTTGTTTTTGTATTAATTTGTGTTATCTTTTACAATATATATATTACGTTCTCAGCAATTCTCGTTTCATGAATTTACCTTTTCCTCAAAGTTGTACCCAATAAACACACACACACACAATTAGGGCGCACACACACACACAAATATACGCATGCGTGCGCGTGCACACGCACAAACACACAGCCCAAACAGTCGGCCATGAAACCAAGTGACGTAGCCCATCACGCCCTTAGCGGCAAAGCAGGCCCGCCTCGGTGAGATCTAGATCTAGTCAACTGGCGAGGCAAGCCCCGGAAGACGACAAAAAAAAAGGTGGCTGAAATACGTCATCCCTTCTTCCTAAGACCCCAGTTCTAGATCTAGATTCAAGTAATTCAAGTAATTTGGGCAAATGACAGAGGAGCGCTAGGTGCTCGCTGTAGCTTCACGCGTACATCACTTGTTATTTCGGTAAAATTGAAGAATAGCAGACCACCTGCCGGAACTAGCCTACTTTTTTTTAAACTAAAAAATGCCGCAAACTAGATCTCTAGGCCTACATCTAGAATCTAGATCTATTATTTTTGTGACTTTAGCCGGGGGGCAAACCGCCATGCACCCCCCTTTATCTACTCATCTACCCCCCCCCCCTTCTGTAAGTATTCTAACACTCTTCACCCTACTATCGTCACCCAGCCCCAGCATGCCCTGCCCTAGGCTAAGACTAAGACATTAACTTCAGTCTACTGGAGTAGATTCTTCTAGTGGTGGTCTGCTAATGTTCAAATAGGCCTCATTTCCTTGTTTAGGGCAAAGTTTAAGCATATCATGCTACTAAGAAACGTAGGTTAAACAACAAGTCTTACATCTTACCTCGTGTGGACCATAAACTGCGGCTAATACTTTTGTATTGCCCTGTTCAAGATAGGCCGAACCATCAGCCTGATTAAAAACTCCTTTTTTAAATCGGATCCGTCGCAACTCATTGGATTTTCGACCGTCCATACGAAATCCTTGGTCGGACAATAGCTCCATGCCTGCCATAATCCTCAATAGTGATATAATATAAGATCGACTCAGGACAGACTTTTACAAGATTGAATTTTGTGTTGACAATGTGTGAGGAGCAGTGAGTGACCAAGATCTGAGGTTCTCCAGTGATTTATGAAAATAAAGAGTTCGAAATAAGCCCGTGTGTTCCATGCCAGTGCTCTCCCCCTAGGCCGCCCAGCTCCCCCCATTCATTCTCTCTCTCTCTCTCTCTCTCTCTCTCTCTCTCTCTCTCTCTCTCTCTCTCTCTCTCTCTCTCTCTCTCTCTCTCTCTCTCTCTCTCTCTCTCTCTCTCTCTCTCCCCCCACCCCCTCCAGTCCCCCCTCCACCTTTTTTTTCTAGCGGGCCTCAAGTCTCATGAAAACGTGGCCTGGCCAAAGACATCACAACACGCGGTGTGTGTGTGTGTGTGTGTGTGTGTGTGTGTGTGTGTGTGTGTGTGTGTGTGTGTGTGTGTGTGTGTGTGTGTGTGTGTGTGTGTGTGTGTGTGTGTGTGTGTGTGTGTGTGTGTGTGTGTGTATTATTGTGTATATATATTTTATGCTTTAGTTCATTTTATTTCATATAAAATAAGTGTATTGTTTGTTTGGTAAGTTTGGGATGAATGATTTTTATTTAGTCTTTTATTACTTTTAAACTAGAGGCCTTCTCTGAGAAAGCCTAGCTTTTAAACCATTCTCCAGAAAGAAAAGGTTTTATAGTTAAGTTTCACAAGAGTTTTTCGGCGCTCGCACCGATATAGTGAGATCATACGAGCGTGCATCATCACACAAATTAGTTTTTTAACGTTAGCCAAGGACCGTGCAACAAATTCAATCTCCTATTGACGTTAGATCAAAGTTTGATTCAAAGCATGGCTTGTTTTTACAATGTGAGTGAGAATGGTTGAATCAACCAAAATATATAATAAAAAATCAGTTTTTAGAAAACAGCAATTTACATTTTAAAACAGCACTAATCAGATTTTTAAATAAAAACCGAATTTTTAAAAAAATCAACGATAGAGAACAAATTAAATTCTTTAAATTATTAGATCTAAATATTTCCTTCGGGTCACCCCAAAGCCTGGACATAAAATTTATTGAGATGTAATGCGTCCGATCGTAAAGTCATTATTGCATCCTACACACACACACACACACACACACACACACACACACACACACACACACACAACACACACACACACACACACACAACACACACACACACACACACACAACACACACACACACACACACACACACACACACACACACACACACAAAGGTTTTCCTTCTCCCTACAGGAGATATCATCTATGCTTCAGTCTGTCCAATAAGCAGTCTGTTTAAAATCAAACTTATCTTACTGGAAAGACCCGGAGGTTTTCGTGGGTCCGATTTGGGCAAGATATTGTGGAGTTTTTTTGTTAAGTTGTTCGCTCATGTGTTCCTCCCACAGATTGAAAGAGTAGGTTTTGACCCTATTTTTAAAGTCAGTGGGAGGGTGTTATCCGTTGATCCCAACAGGAGGGCCAAGGATTCCTTCACCAGAAGATCGACATTCCACTATCCTCGGTAGCCTTGAAACACGATGCCCTATTCAGTCAAGGCATGAATCTTCCCCTGTAGTTTAACTCAGGTTTGTCACATGACCGCCCAGCTGATTGTTAATTTTTAGTTCATGGCATGGTGCTGAGAGGGCTAGGCTAGACCAGAGAAATTTTACAGTATAATATTATGTATATTTCACTATTCAAGACTTAAAGGGGGGGGGGGGGGGGGGCTGCACCTGAAGGCTATCTCGCTTATTACTGGACCGAAGTTTACCAAATTTCACACATATAACAAGCATAGTAAGGAGTCTTAAAATCCGCAATCACATTTGAGAAAAAATATTAGTTTCCATGGATACGGCGGCCATATTGGATTTTGTTGATATGTCTTACGTAATGAATACCGCACTTATCGCTCATGGAAATTGATTGGGTTTTTTTGCATTCGTGTTCACAAACATTAGATCTAAACATGCGTGTTCATAAACATTTTTCCTAAACGAAATATAAAATTTCTAATGAATTTTTTCCTGAGATAGCATTCAAATTTGCTAAAAATCCATGAAAATCCACACTCCAGACACCACCAATAAAAATCTATTCCATATATATCAAAAATTCAACAGACAAATTTTTAGTATTACCTCTTCTCTTCATTCTGTGAAAAGTTCATGAAGATTGGATGAAAAATAGTGGAGTTATTTAAAAAAGTATAGAGAAAAATCGCGTTTTGAGAAAACGGCCGATAAAGAAAAATAAAATACTGACTTTATGAGGAAATGGCGGTTACAAACATGCCCGGTGTGGGAAAAAATACCGTTTTGGGGGGTTCTTATGCGATGAAATAGTTGTAGGAGAGGCTGAGGAATCTAACAATGCCTACAACTTAAATTCCATAATTTTGAGCAGAATTTTGACTTGGGGGTGTACCCCCCCCCCCCCCCCTTAATGGGCCGGTAACAGGCCACATAACCGAGCCGGGTGGCTCCAGCATCGAGGGCGTACGGTGAGTCTGGGTAAGGTGAACAAGGATCAATGTGAAAAGCGGCGATGGACAAATGCGCAGAAAGAGGTGCTGGGGCATTCTCACTTTGTAGAACCGATTAGTGTGTATTTTTTGTATTATATTATAATAGTTTTAATAGTCTAGTCTATAGTGGTCAGTCCCCCAGTCTCTGCATTGTTAGACCTATCATTGTTCTTTGGCGTAGGCTACATGTTTTTTTTCGTTTGGATAATTTACCATTTCTACATTTTTATCAGTTCCAAGGATTACACTTGTGAGTATATTATTGTGTGTTTTTGTCTTGATCATGATTCTATGTTTTTTTTCATCTTGGCCTTGAACGTGTCAATTAAAAAGTTTTCAGATGAAACACACGTATTTTCAGTTTCAGTGCGACGCATCGTGAATGCGAGAGACATGGAGAAAAAAGTGACCAACCAAAATAAGAGACAGCAAAATAAAAAGTTGTATATTTCCAAACCGGGTGGTTGGTGGGCGTTCTGGTATGATTTGCTCCCCCCTTCCTATCAGACACCTGTCCTATTTATTAGCTTACTGTCCTCTTTTACCAGGGGCGGACTGGGTCTTAAAACCGGCCCGGGCATTTGTCATCCGTACCGGCCCACTAAGGCCTAGTAGAACATGCAAAGCCAACGTCAGTGCGCATTAATACTGAATCAATATTATTCTAACCTAGACCAGTTTGCACGTAATTAGAGTTAGAGTCATGAAGGCGACGGTCTAGACTGTTTTTTTTTTTTTGCTCCCATAAACCTCTGAAAAAATTGTACAGGTTCAGACTTTGTGGGACTTTCTTAGCATTTTTCTTATTGACATTGTCAATACAAATGTTGTTGGCTAATATCTTCAAGGTAGAGATTTTCTCTACAAATCACCTCGAAGAATAATATAAGACAAATGAAGAGAGATAAACTTCAAAGTTCAAAGTTGTCATCACGATGGCCAAATAGTAACTTTATTAGAGGTAACAGATTGCTTTCTTTATCAACAGCTGATTGGATTCAGTTAATTAGAAATCTAATATTTTCAACCCAAGGAGCTAAAATATGATATTGGTAGAATGTGAAAATGTCTCTTGAAACTTTTTGCAAAACTAAAGAACACAATTATTACGAGGGGGGTTCAATAAGTCTTTGGTCTGGGTATGAAGGAATCGTGGCAGAGTAGATATCTAATGAAATTTCGCCAGCCTTTACTCAATTTCCATGGAACACACCATGCATATTTTCGGGAAAATCAGACAAAGGCACTAGTCAGTGTGTTCAATACTTAACTCAAAAACTCTCAAAACTCTCTTTTGAATTGAGTGCAATGACGTAAGTTTCATTAAAAAATATGGTGACTATGGATGAAGCATTCCCAAACATGGATTTTATCATTTTGGTCCAGAAACAAAAAATGTCTTCCACACAATGGAAAGCACCTTCTTCTCCCCCACCAAAGAAGGCAAAGGTAACACCGTCAAAAAGTCATGCTGTCGTGTTTCTGGGATTGTGAAGGTATCATCATGACTGACTACCCGGAAAATGGAAAAAACAGTCATAGGGGACTACTATTTGGGTTTGCTGATAAAATTGCGGTCCGAATTGGTGAGAAAAAGACGCGGAAAACTGCATAATGGGGCCCACTGCATGACAACGCCCCCGGGCACAGGGCACAACAATTACAGTCCAGACAGCAGAACAGTGAGGCTTTGAAATCCTGCCACACCCATCTTATTCACCAGACCTAGCCCCTTCAGACCTTTTCCTGTTTCCTGATCTTTATAAAAATCATCGAAAAAACGTCGTTTCCATGACAACGAGGACACCATTGAAGCTGTGGAAGACTGGTTAGGGGCATATTCTGGGTCATTTTTTTTACTCAAGGACTTTTGAATATCAAAGAGAGGTGGCAGAAATGTGTTACTCGCTGCATGGTCTGGTGAATATGTAGAGAATTGAACGTATGTGTGCCTAGTTACAAAGCTCTATCTTTATTCCTAATCATATTGAGACCAAAGACTTCTTGAAACCTCATATCGTATTAGTGTTCCCAGTGGCGGTGGGTGGACCAAGATTTGGGTGGGGCTTAGGTTTCTTCCACTTGTTTACCACCAAAAAGCAAGCAATAAGAACAAAAAGTGATGATTTTTCTATACTCACGGCGAGCCACGGCATTTTGAGAACCATTCAAACGAGAAGAGTCACCTTTGTCTTCCATCTCTTTGTTCTTAGTTAAATCTAAGCTCTTCTGGATGGTGGGGACGAAGCCGTTTCACCTCCAAATTTCTCTAATTAGTTTTTATCTGAAGAAAAAGTTGCCTCAAAAGTGGTTTGATGTAATTAATAACTGTTAAATCTCAGCGGCACAAACACACAGCACTCCAAACACATACCGTCAATGAGGTGGATTGGGTCGTGTTGTTGCGGAAAATAGAACGCGCCTAACAAAGGCCCTATGGGCGCATAGGTATCTGTGTCACTGGGGGAAAGTTGTCGTAAACTTTCATCCCATTGTCAGGGCTGGGAGAGCGTGAGCCCTCTGTGCAGTGTTATTTTTTTTAACGTCTTCTACCTTTTTACAAGAAGAGTTTCATTAAAGACGGGCGTGAGAACCGGCTTATTCTTTCTGAGCCCTAACGACATTTGATTGGCTGTTAGGTTACTATAGTTGTAAGCGGTGACAACAATGATTGAACAAACGGGAAAGCCGCCAGGCTGATAACTGTGTGTTCATTGCGCACGATCATAACGGGTTCAACAGCTTATTTCGTTATTTTAGAAACTTTCATTAACTAAGGGATAGAGTTGGAGTGGGGACGGGGTGGGGGTGAGGGGCTCAAGCCCGTAAGCCCTTCACTACCCACCGCCACTGAAACTGTGTTCCCACTGTCTGTATTTCCAGGTAAATGTGAATGTAATTACTTTTTAATGGTAATGAATTGATCAAATTTGATACGGTCTGTCACTGATGTAATCTTCCCTTATTATATACGAGCGGGTAAAGCCGAACACAAAAAAGCAAACAACAACAACAACAACAACAAAGTAAAGGCTCAATGCATTGAATGTATACGATCTTTGATTTCGTCCTATAAGAGCCAGTCAGTTCCATGTATAACAAGTACAAGGTTTTATCGAATTTTTCAGGAGGAACAAAAAACTGATAAATATGGAACAGTAAAGCAATCAGTGTATGATAATACAGGCCTAGTTATAAAAATATGCATTCAATTGTTCAAACACACTGTATATTTCGGTTCTTGGGTGTAATAAAAAAAATCTTGCCAAACCGGGAAACCGTTTCAAAATCCGGTATAGCCTAGGCCTAGCAAAACACTTTGGGGCCGTTCAAATATAATCTTACGCCTGGGAGGGGGGGGGGGGGTCTTTGGCTCCTGTAAGAAAAGTGTAAGAAAGGGGGGAGGGGTCTTGAACTAATGTAATATTACACTTTTGTGAGGTGAACAAATATTTTTGACATAATGATGAACTCTGCATTTGTTGATGATAACTAATTTCATTTTTTTTTCAGCTTAAACTATCAGTAATAACAGATTGTGAGAGATACAGTGGAATCCTGATAAAGTCAACTTGTTTAAAGTCAACTCTTGCTTACAGTCAACACCTCACTGTAGTCCCGTTTCTTACTTTCTTTGTTAAAGTAATTGTGTTTCTGATACAGTCAACCGCTTGAGTGTTAACCTTGCGTAAAGTCAACAATTCGGGGCTAAATCCTAAGATGAATTCCATTCAAGAAGAGATATTTCGCCTGAGCAAGTGGTGTACACACCTCCAATTACATGTACTTTGTTCTTTCATTATCTTTTTGGTGACAACTTCAGAATTATAGTCCCTGAAATTGAGATTACATCTTGTTTATTACCAAGAACTTTGTAATTTTGTAGCTGTCATCTTCAATTTTCAATGGCCAGTACATGTAGTACAATGGATAAAGTCAACCTTGCTCAAAGTCAACACTTTTTTTCTGTCCGGGGTGTTGACTTTATCAGAATTCTACTGTAACTTGTTTTTAAAAAAAATTAAAGCGTTTTTGTCATAGACATGAGTGTCAATTTTTCCCTTTTTATTAGTAAGAAAGAGTGTGTATGCAATATTTTCCTTGAA
Organism: Aplysia californica; assembly: GCF_000002075.1. Taxonomy (NCBI): domain Eukaryota; kingdom Metazoa; phylum Mollusca; class Gastropoda; order Aplysiida; family Aplysiidae; genus Aplysia; species Aplysia californica. The sequence goes on along the minus strand of NW_004797406.1, from coordinate 43,313 downwards.
TGATTTACTCTAATTGTGAGGCAGCGTGGTGAAATCAGGCGCTCGTCAAAACAATGAAAGTGAAAAAAACCCTGGGTATTTTTTCGCAGGTTTGGGGAATTTTTATTGATTTTTTTTTCCCGCCTTAAACACCTTTTACGTCCATACTAAAAAACGTTCATTACATGCACAAAATTTGTGATTTTTCAGTTTTAAGGGCTTTCAAGCTATTGAAGTTATCAAACTTTGGCGGCCGTTTTCTCACTAAATTTACCTCTGAAATCAGGAGACCCCACCTCTTTCAATCACAAATATTTCGACTTCTATTCAGCATAGATGAATAATTGTTTTCATCAAAATCAAAAGGAAGGCAAATGGACAGGCTTTAAGATGATATCAATAACTCTGTATGCCTCAAAATCAAAACTGACGAGCGCTTGATCCCACCATGTCGTGACACCTATTATTTTTTTGTGCATATGTGAGGCAGCGTGGTGGAATCAGGCTCTCGTCAAAATAATCAAAAATGAAGAAACTTGCATTTTTCTGCAGGTTTGTGAATTTTTAGTTTTTGGTTCAACACCTTTCATGCCCATTAAAAAACTCATTTCTGGGTGGATTTTTCTGAAAAAAACGTTGATTAAAGGTACAATAAATGTAAATTTTCAGTTGCCAAGGACTTTTAAGCTAAGGAAATAACTAATCTTTGGCGGCCATTTTCTCACTAATTTTACATCTGAAAACGGGTGACCCCCACATTCTTCATTCACAAATATATATCTCGACTTGTATTCAAGATAAATGGATATTTTTTTCAACCAAATAAAGACAAGTGAACAAGTTTAAGATGATACCAATAACTCTACATGCCCAAAAATTGACGAGAGCCTGATTCCACCACGCTGCCCCCCCCAAAAATTTAATGGGCCAATGATTGTTTTACGGATTTGCGCGAAAAAAATTACCCTCCAAACAAAAATAGGCGCATCTTGCTAGCTCAGAGGGGGGGGGGGGTAAGGGCAAATGTAAGAAAAGTGTAAGAAATGGGGGGGGGGGGGTTCAAAAAGTCCCCAAAAAGGTGTAAAATTATATTTGAACAGCCTCTTTGGTATCGGTATCAGCTCCAAAATATTTCTTGTATCGAGTAGCCTACTTGAAAAACTTCTACAAACCACAGAATTCTACACTAAGTCAAAGATAGTTATGTAGACTCTTTGACTAAGTGTAGAATTCTGTGCTAGGCCTACAAACACAAGACCCTAAACTCAGCCTAAACTGGGAAAACTACTATACTGTTATAACACCTGATAGTAGTAGGCTAATAGGCTAGGCCTACTCGGAAGACGCAATTGTCTCGGCTCTCGCTAGCCCGACCAGTGACCAGAGTGGAACAGAATTATATCCGCCTCAAGGGGCTGCCTTTTTTTTTTACCAAAGCTATTTTACTTCCTTGTTGATCAATTGGGGACGAAAATACGAGATACTATCATCAGACCTCGACTGACCTGTCCCCGAAACACATCTCAACAAGAGCAAAGGTTTGCACGAATGTATACGAGTATAATAGTAATAGATCTAGATCTAGATCTAGTCTCTAGATTTAATAGAGGGTCGGATAGCCCGAGGCCTAGAAGATCAAAATTTAGTTTTAGTTCTCTAGACTAGATCTAGAGATCTGATTCTTTTTAAAAACGAAGAGGCTAGCTGTACTTAATTTAAGTACGACTAGACTGCTTGGCTAGCCGTACTTATAGACTAGATCTAGATCTAGATCTAGATCTAGATCTAGATCTAGAATCTAGTTATCTAGTTTGTATTTTTTTAAACTTTCCCTCCCGTTTCACACTTAGCTACCAGATGCCTATTTTCTATTAAATATTGATGCGCTGAACGAATATCAACTTCATTTCCGTCGCAAATTAATAGTTTTTGAAATATTTGATTGTTTTTAACCGAGATGGACATGCTTTGGACCAACGGAAGCGTTGGACCAATTGGGGGGTTCCAGGGGGGCTTGCCCCACTGGGGTAAAAGTAAAAGAAAATCTGGGGGGTTACAGGGGGCTGTTTTTACCCCCATAATTTGATATAATTTTACAGTTAGATTTGAAATTGTCTTGAAAATAATTGATTTGCGACAGTTTTAGTGGTAATGTGTGATCTGCAGCAAACAATACAGCAGTTTGACCCCTGAAACAGTGCATCTCTGTGCGGGAGTGAAAGTAAAAATTTACTGACTAGTTATGTGATGGCTAGACTGAAAAACAAACACAAAATAGGCCTACTGAATTGTAAATAAATTTTTAGTTTGCAGTAGATCCCTCCTAAAGTATTTGTATTTGAGGCAAAACCAGGTGCCTTACTGACAGTGCCTTACTGACAGTGCATATATTTAATATATTTAATTTTAAAACTGAATAAATACTAATGACATGAGACCTGTTTTCTAATGTTACTTGGCTAAGTACGGCTAGGCTGCTTATCTAGCCGTACTTAACTTGACTTAAAGTACGGTTGGACATCTAGAGGCTAGCCGTACTTAAGGACGGCTAGACTGGCAGTCTAGCCGTACTTATTCTTAATGTGATGGCTAGACTGACCATTTACAAAAAATAGGCCTACTGAATTGTAAATATATACATTTTTAGTGTGCAGTACCTAAAGTATTTGCATTTGAGATGAAACAAGGTGCCTTAATGACAGTGCATGTATTTTAAACCTCCTGTTTTCTAATATTAATAGGGCTTAAGATAAGTACGGCTAGACTGGCAGTCTAGCCGTACTTAAGTACGGGTAGACAACCAAGCTAGCCGTACTTAAGGACGGCTAGACTGTCAGGCTAGCCGTACTTAGGGACGGCTAGACTGTCAGGCTAGCCGTACTTAGGGACGGCTAGACTGTCAGGCTAGCCGTACTTAATATTGATGGCTGAATTATAAATGAAATTTTTAGTTTGCAATGCCTAAAGTATTTGTATTTCAGACAAAACCAAAAGATGCCTCACTGACTTGCATGTATTTGAACCTGAATAATTACTAGATCTAGATCTAATGAGACCTGTGTACTAACTAAACAGGTTTGAGTTGAAAGGGCCAAACCTAGATCTAAGTACGGCTAGACTGGCAGCCTAGCCGTACTTAAGTTTAAGTACGGCTAGACTCTCAGTCTAGCCGTACTTATGTACGGCTAGCCACTTCGATCTACGTACTTAATAATGATGGCTGGATTGTAAATGAAATTTTTAGTTTGCCATGCTTAATAAAGTATTTGTATTTCAGACAAAACCTAAAGGTGCCTTACTGACTTGCATGTATTTTAAACCTGAATGATTTAAAAGCTAGATCTAGATTCTAGATCTGATGAGACCTGTGTACTCGACAGGTTTGGGCCAAACCTAGATCTATCTCGGCTAGACTCTCAGGCTAGCCGTACTTAAAGCCACTTCGTTTTAAAAATACGAAGTGGCTAGCCGTACTTAAGTACGGCTAGACTGGCCCTGGCAGTCTAGCCGTACTTAGGTCTAGGTTTGGCCCAACTGTTAAGTACACAGGTCTCATTAGATATATACTAGAATCTAGATCTAGTAATTATTCAGGTTCAAATACATGCAAGTCAGTAAGGCACCTTTTGGTTTTGTCTGAAATACAAATACTTTAGGCATTGAGAACTAAAAATTTCATTTACAATTCAACCATCAATATTAAGTATGGCTAGCCTGACAGTCTAGCCGTCCTTAAGTACGGCTAGCCTGGCTGTCTACCCGTACTTAAGTACGGCTAGACTGCCAGTCTAGCCGTACTTATCTTAGGCCCTATTAACATGAGAAAACAGGAGGTTTAAAATACATGCCCTGTCATTAAGGCTAAGGTACCTGGTTTCGTCTCAAATACAAATACTTTAGGTACTGCACACTAAAAATATTTACAATTCAATAGACCTATTTTTTGTAAATGGTCAGTCTAGCCATCATATTAAGAATAAGTACGGCTAGACTGCGAGTCTAGCCGTACTTCAGTACGGCTAGCCTCTTCCTTAAAGATATTGGTACTCCAACAGACACTTTTTTGCGCTGCGTACTGTTGTAAGTCAAGTTACAATAGTCTTCGAGACAATTTTGGTGATGATGCGCTGGATTGTAACTAGATCTTAGATCTAGACCTACAATAGTTTACACGAGACTTTTTCTCTGATTTCTTCTACTGCCCTTCTGAATACAATGTGTTCGTCATTGTAGTGCGAGTCAGTTGAATTCTGAAATTGCCTTAATTTGGTTTTCCTGCCCCTGAGTGATGAGCGAGCGCTCGATACTGATTTGTAACCGGCCAGCTCCTAGGGTGGGACAAGAAGTGTTTTCCTCTGGAATACCAAAAATATCGATAATGTACTGATCCTTGTTGACAAACTTTATTCTTTGTTGGTTGAAGCTTTTTTTTGTGAGTTGTATCCTCTCATTACTGACTTTCCCATTCATTGTTAAATGTTTGACTGTCAAGTTGATTTGAAAATAGAGGATTCGTATTCTGGTCTTTTAACAGTGACGGAAGACACTTCGCCCTATTTCTGCCTGGAAACTTCACTCTTAGTTAGAAATTTACAAGTTCTCCATTCTCATCATGGTTCCAGTTCCCCAGTGTACTCAACTGCAATTATCGAAAGTGAAGATCTTATCTACATCTTTGATCCTCGCAGCAGGGACCTTGCTGGAATATCGTGTCCAGATGGTGCTGCAGTGGTGACTTCACATGCATCAGTGGGAAAAGTGACTCTTTGGCTGCATCATATAAAAGGGCGTGTATCATGTCCTTTTGAGCTGACAATATTGCAAGTGTCAGTTAAAAAAACCAGAGACTCAAACAATCTCCATCAGGTCTTGTCTTCTGCACGAAATGAATGGTCAGACTCTGATGTGCCCTCGGCTTTAATCTGACCTATTTTCATCTGGGATGCTGGAGCAAAGACGACGATACAGACTCTGACAACATGTCTCTTGTAGAGTTGCAACGAAAGGCTCCAATCCAAAGGCAAGGCATTGCAACGTGCAAAGTCCACACCTATGACAACACCTCAGATCTTGATGACTGGAATTCGGAAAAAGATCCAGAATACAATCCTTCAGATGATGAAGACTGGATGGAGAGTTATAAGGAGGAGACCATGCCCAAAAAAGTTCTAGCACTGACGGAACAAGAAGTAACTACCCCACTGAAATACATGCAGGTTTCTGTGGATGCCATGCGTGTCATCGGTGGTGAATCAGATTTCAATCCTGAGTACCTCCATCCAGAGCCATGTGGCTCAAACTATGGTAGCAATGAACCATCAGGTACTATTACAGACTGTCTCGCTCACCTGTGAGCAAGCATAATTAGAGTCTAACGATGTGCAAGACCGTAGTATTCTAGCAAATGACATAAGCTTTGAAACATCACCAGATCCTGTGATGAAAATCCGTGGAAGGAAAAGAAGGCAGGACACTATCAAGTGGAAAGATGTACAGAGGAAGAAGGCGCTGAAACATGTAGAAGCATACACAAGCAGGAAAGTAAAAGCAGTAGACAGGAAAACAATGAAGACAGGGTGTGGACCAAAATGTAGAATGCAATGTCATCAAAGAATGAGCAAGGAACAGAGAGAGATAGTTTTCCATCTTTTCTGGATCACAGGAATTTTAGACATGAGGAGGGTCTATGAGTGTCATAATGTAGAAGTCAAAGACAAACTGATGTGCAGAGTGAAGCATTCAGATTTGAAAAGAGGACGTTGGTTTATAGTGTATCGCATAAGTCCTGAGAGAGTAAAAGTTCTGTGTGTAAGACTTTCATCCTACCCACATTGGCCATTACAGACCTATTTGTGTTCACTGCAATTTCAAAGAAGGATGTAGGTGAGCATGTCGTTCGGATTTCCGGGGTAGACACACCCAGGAGACCCCAGCAATGAAAGAAGAAAAGGACATGGTGAGAGCCCACATTAGGTCCTTTCCAAAGGTTGAGAGCCACTACTACCACAAGGACAATGAACGACAGTACCAAGTGGCTTCCCTGAACTTGGCAACCATGTACAGGCTCTACTGAGAAGAAAGACAGTAAAAATCAAGCTCACACAATTGTATCCTCACAGCTGTTTAGAAATATGCAATGTTTGACTCATGATAAGAGATATGTGCACAACCTTTACCTATTCATTATGGAAACATTATTTATCAAATGAATATTTTGTGCGATGTGATGTGGGCCAGTGGCCTTAAACACTGAATAAACTTACTCACTTACTCTTCACAGCTGTTTATTGTGAGATATTCAGAACTGAGTTTAACCTCAGTTTTCACAATCCCAGCAAGGACAGGTGTGATTTCTGTGTCTCTTGACAATCTCTCTCCAGAGAGAAAAAGGTCTCAATACAAAGTGAATATGACAAACACCATCAGAATAAGCAAAAGGTACAGGAAAAGAAGGCAAAGAACAAACAAAAAAGTCGTGCCAATGAAGAGAAAATGATCTTCCATTTTCATTTACAAGAAGTCCTCATGACCCGGCACTCTGCTGCATCTGTTCTTTTTTACAAAAGAAAACAGAACACATTCAATCTCTCAATTTTCGATCTTGGAAACAGCTAAGCTGTATGCAACGTGTGGCACGAAGGCATTGCTGCAAGATGGTCAAACGAAATCTGTTCCTGTGTGTACGAGTCTTTGAAAGGTGCCTCTTCACTGCCTATGAAAAAATTGTCAAGTACATGCATATCACGTTACTCGGGTTTGTGTGGTGGTCGAAACAGAAATAAGTATTTTCTGACCATGCTATGGTTTGCTCTTCACAAATTTGGATTTGGAGAGATGGAACACAACTTCTTCATGAAGGGGCAAAGCAAAAAGGAAAACAATAGTGTCCGTGCAACGATAGAAAGAGTGAGCAAAAATGTAGATTAGATGTGTACACAACTGCACAATGGGCTAGCATCATGCAAAATAAACCAAGCCACGATACATTGTCAGGGAAGTAGATGAGACTTGCTGTTTTGACTTCAAGAAGATTGCTTCGTATTTGAAAAACTTTGATTTAGACCGACAGAACGTGCAATGACTGAATATCAAATCCTTGAAACACTCCAAAAACAGCCCAAATGTTGTTCAAATTCTCTATGACTACAGTGGCAAAAGTACCACCATCTGAATTTGCCTCAGAGGATTAGGAAAGTACAGAGCTTTGATTTTTATGAGATTGAACTTGGTGTTCTTAACAATGGCGTTGGCCCAGGTATTGACCAAGACAAATACTATGACCTCCAATCATTTTGCAATTTTCAAGTGATTCCCAGAATGCATAACCAGTTCTTCAGTCAGCTGAAGATTAAGTCAAAACGAATACTGGACGTATCCATTAGTTTATGATGCCACTGGGTTCTCATCAATGATCACGGAGGATTGTCATTGTTTGTCTTAATCACAATTGTACAGGCTGCCTGAGTTCTTGCAACAGGAACTGCCAAGATATATTACAATGTAGGAGGAAACATCAGCCCTTTGTGCTGTTCAAAAATGAGGATATTTTTTGGTGAATGCAGGAAGCTTGCAATAATGTGCATGAGGGTTATGAAAACTTATCGCGTTTGATTTGCGTGAGAGATGTTTTCCAACTGATCCAAAGCTGGTGGTACGCATGTCTGACAATGAACGGGTGTGTGCTTGTGTAAATGTTCGCAGGAATGTGAGTATTTTTGTGTATATTTGATTCTGTGTCTACGTGTGTGTCTGTCTGTCTGTCTGTCTGTCTGTCTGTCTGTCTGTCTGTCTGTGTATGTTTGTCCATGCCCGTTCGTTTATACGTTCTATTGTTCGTGGATCGCCATTTCTTTTTTCTTTGAGGACATGCGTGTTGCAGATTCCTTCATTTTTGTTGAAATTTTGGCCAGTGGCCTGTTAAAACATTTAAACCTTTTAAGTTTATGAGCCTTGTGATGCCTTTCATGAATACGGTCGACTCCATTTGAGTTGAACTTTCTTAACTCTTTAAACCCTGAGTTTTTTCCACTGTTTCTCGGAGTTTTTTCTTCCGTCACCTAAACCTGATGCAGTATGTCTCATTATAACCCCAAAAGCTTGCCTCCAACTTCTAAATGGTGGAAACAAACTTGGTTCGGGAATAGTTCCGAAAAACAAGCAAAAACTACCACTAAATAAAATGAAACAGTTCTCACTAGTATCGGACGCTCCGAGCATCCGGTGGGAAACAGGCTTATTACTGTAAAAACCGCCCACTTGGATTTTCAAAAAGCATTTACAGTCCGTGCCGGCTTTAAGCAGGCCATTATAAAGCACGTTCCGGATTCAAGCACACTAAACGGCTCTTACCGAATTTTTGCTATATCAATCACACTCCTTAAAGCACGCCGACTTCGGCTTCAGGCACGCTTCATTTACAAGACAGTCAATACTTTCCTAATGACCCATCGACATACTAACATAGTCTTCACCGGAGTAGTGGAGTGTGTAAGAGAAACACGAAGACTACAAGTGATGGAGACACACACACTCACACGCGCGGAGAGGAAGGCAGAGAGATGCACACAGCCGCATGCGTGGACTAGGATCTAGTCTTTGGCAAAGCAACACCCAGACAAAAAATACACAGAGAGTCGGGAAGACGAGAAAAGGAAGCTGGCTGCGATCTCACCTTTGCCCCTCGCTATCCGATAACCCTGATTATGTATGACGCACCAGGTGGGACGAATGGCGGTGGTATGAATGTGGCAGAGCGGGCAGTGGTACGCACATTCAGTGTGTAGGCCTAGTGTGCTGTATCGTGAATGGCCGTCTTAATTAAGTTTTCCTTTCCCTTTCGAACCCAAGACAAAACAAACAAACAAAAACTACTATAGCGGGTAAAAATGACAGCGCACACTTTTAGGCGACCACTGTTTACAAAAAAGGGAAATAACTCAGGAAATTTTCAACATAAAAATCTCTCGGTTATGACAATGTCTACTTCGCGCTCAAGCACGCTTTGGCATTAAGCACGCTTATGCTTTCTCTGGATGACTGTGCTTAAAGCCGGCATGGACTGTAATTTTCTAGAATACTGCTAACAGGTGTTTAGACCTAAAAAAATATTGATCTATTAGCAGGGTTGGGTTGATTTAAATCAGGTTGATTTAAATCAGTTGATTTTTTTGATTTAAATCAACTTGATTTTTAAAATAAAAATCAGTGATTTAAATCACTTAAAATTTTTTTTATTTTTATTCAGTTTTTACATATTTCAACATTCAGAATTCCCTTCCTTGGTTTCATAAAACAGATATAAGGTTAAGTAGACTAATATAATTCATGTTTAAAAGTCTGCTTTCCCACCTTTCACTGTAAAATAATACAGTATTCAATTTACTTTTTTTTCCATAATTGAAATCAGAGCTGGGTTGATTTAAATCAGTTGATTTTTTAAATATTTCAATCAACTTGATTTTTAAAATAAAAATCAGTGATTTAAATCACTTTTTAACAAATGTATTCAGTTTTTACATATTTGAACATTCAGAATTCCTTTCCTTGGTTTTATTAAACATATAAGGTTTAGTAGACTAATATAATCATGCTTAAAAGTCTGCTTCCCCCCCCTGTCACTGTAGAATAATACAGTGTATTCAATTGACTTTTTTTTCATAATTGAAATCAGGGTTGGGTTGATAAAAAATTTTTTTTAATCAACTTGATTAAAAAAATAAAACTCAGTGATTTAAATCACTTTAAAAAAATGTATTCTGTTTTTACATCTTTAAATATTCAGAATTCCTTTCCTTGGTTTTATAAAACAGTATATAAGGTTTAGTAGACAAAAAAATCATGCTTAAAAGTCTGCTTTCCCCCCTGTCACTGTAAAATAATACAGCATTCAATGTACTTTTTTTTCATAATTGAAATTAACATTTTCTTTTTCTTTTTAGACAAACACAAGCGCGCGCACACACACACTGTAATAAAATGCAAGTTTATCTATGCATAATTACCCCCCCCCCACCCCTTCCTTTTAGACTGACATTTTCTTCATTTTTTGTCTGTAGCCATAATTCACTGATATATATATATATATATATATATACTATTATATAGCAGATTAAGGCTTTCTTTTGAGGTTGCTTAATTTAATCATTAGTTAAATTAAGACAATGCATTTTGCACTAAAAGAACATACTTTTAGCAACCAAAAATCCCAAACTGTGTCGACATTTTTTTAAAAATCAAAAAAATCTGATTTAAATTAAAAAAATCATGATTTAAATTAAAAAAATCGATTTTTTTTATTTTTTTGAAAAAAAAAATTAAAAATCACCAACCCTGTCTATTAAAATAAATTGATACAAGTCCTTTTGCGAAAACTGGAGAGTCTGTTTGACAGTTTAGGATATTTGACAATAAGTTGCGCCACAAATTATTTACAGCATTATAGTATATCGTCGACATTATCGATGCTAAACCTATGGTGGATCACCTTGGTCAAAGTCAAAATTATCTTGTTCTCGAATCCAGATCCGGATTCGTATTCTTGATCTTGATATTATTTACCCAGGCAATAAAACATGTACGGTAAGTTTTAAGACCAAATCCTTTATAATTATATGTTTGTTAATAAAAGGGATACAATCATTGTCAATCACAACAGTCATTCCTTATTCCTGACCTTTTCTGGGTTTGTTGTGGTCTGATCAATTTTTTGCCTGGCTCTGTTAGTGTGTTGGTATTCACATTTTTTATCTCCAGTTTCTTTCTCCTATTAAAAAAAAAAAAAGTGAACTTTTTACCACTCGCACATTTCGTTGCCTCAGCACTTTTTTGTGCAAAGTGTACTTAAGTAAAGAGTGTCCTTTGGACAAAATAGTTCTGAGGTGATTTTTTGTTTGTGGCTTTTTTCAATTCAGCCATAGATATTATGTAAGGAAACCAGTTCTCCTTGTGCCTTGAGAGCAATATCAACTATGTCTCTGATTTCTCTCTTTTTCGCCTTCTGAATCTTCTTGCGCACTTTGTTCCTGATTATTGACCAGTTCTCTGTAAGGAAATGCACTGAATAAAATATTTTGTATAATAGTTCTTGCCAAATAAGACTGAACATTTGTTTTAATCTTTTATTTATTCACAGAAACTGCCAACTGAAGCATTTCACCTCTGAAAATGGAAAAGAAGAGCGCTACTTTGTTGTTTTCTTTGGCAGCGATATTTCTGACTGCCGTTGAAGTATTGTCAATTTCCCCTAATGGGGTTCAGAAAATGAAGATTGTGGATATGAAAGTTGGGGATAAAAATGTTCCCATCATGGACAATAAAGGGCATGCCAGTAATTGTGGTAAGATTCATATATATCATATGTGAGGCAGTGTGGTGAAATCAGGCGCTCATCAAAATAGTTAAATGTGAGAAATCTGCATTTTTCCGCAAGTTTGGAAATTTATTTCAAATTTTTGTTTTTTGGCTCAACACTTTGTATGTCCATTGAAAAAAACTTTTATGTGTGGATTTTATGGCAAAACATTGACATTGATTAAAGGCACAAAAAATGTGAATTTGCAGTTTCCTAGGACTCTTAAGCTATTGAAGTCACCAAACTTTGGCGGCCATTTCTCATTAATTCTACTTCTGAAACCAGGCGACCCCACCTCTTTCAATCGCAAATATCTTGACTTCTACTCAAGAAAAATGGATATTTTTTTCACCGAAAGCAAGGCAAATGAGCAACCTTTAAGCTGACACCAGTAAATCTATATATGCCTAAATTGACGAGCGCCTGATTCCACTGCTTCGTGACACATATATGACATTAGTCTTAATTGGCCGCTTTCAAGGACAAATGGGCTAACCCAGATTTCAGGGGTTTCCAGAACTCTTGACCTGAGCCAAAAGTGGGCATTGCCCTACCAATAGGAGAAGTTTGATTTCATTGGTGTGTATATTTGTTTGGTTATAGAAAAAACTCTCCTTGACTTTTAAAGAAACTGAACAAGGGGCAAGAACTTTACCTTCGATTTTCTCAAAAGTTTTTTTTGGGATAGCCCCCTTGTGCTTAAAAGCGACCAATTGTGATTAGTGGTTAATCTTAAAAGATTTGATAAATATGATGGTGCATTATCCTTCAAACATTTGTGACATAGGGTGGCCAACTTGTACACAATCCTTTTCTTAACAGGAAGCCAATGCAAAGTTCGTGAAAGAGGTTTAGCAGAGTCTTGCTTTCTTTTCCGTGAAACTAAACGTGCAGCATTATTTTGGACAGTTGGAAGTCTTTTAACTTTCTCCAGTGATATTCCTTAAGCGGGGTGAATTTGAATTAGTTTTAAGAACTTTACAACTCAAACTGTTGGTGGATAGCACTGTGAAGGCACAAGTACTATATTTATGCAGACCTGTTGGTAAGTGGGGCTGGCGGTATGTGTTGCTGGCATTTCATATCTTTTCCAGACTCAGATGATTGTTATTTCTTCTTCCTGACTTGAAAATGTTTGTGTGTGGGTGTACAATGTTTTTTGACTAGTATTAACAGTTTGATTCTGATTATAGCTGAAGCTTTTTGTGCTCGTCTCTTTCATTCAACAGAAAGTTATAAGGGTAGGGTGTTCCAATTTAGTAGCAAACACATCCTGTATCATCCTTTCCTTACTCTTATTTGAAATAAACCAAGCTTTCTGCCCATCTAATAGCTAAAAACATGCTGAACCAATCCAAAATACTGGCCAGTTGAATTATTTGATACATCAGCCACCGTGACACAGCCCCTTGTTTATCACACATAGTCATAGCTGCAGACATCATGTAGTCTGTTAAGTTTTCAAGCAGTAATATAGTTTCACTGTTAGAAAGCTCTTATAATTGTCTCTGATGGTGGATTAGTTGGAAATTTGTCAACGAAGACGTTCAATTAAAATGCAGTTGAAAACTAGTTTGACTAGGTTTAATTAGAATAATTTGATAATTCTAGCATCTGCGTTTGTTGCAGCGATTTTTTGCATTTTTCCAAAAACCACACCGCCGGGGAATAAAAGATACAAAAAAGACAGCGTATAAAAGACGAAAAAGTAAAAAAAAAAAAAGAAAAAGAAACTGAACCTCTTTACCTTTTGAAAGAAAGTTTATTTTCACTTTCACTTCACTTCTTCTTACTTGTTGACCCCATGCTTATGTGTTGTTTTCATGTGAAAAAAAAAGGCTTGTACATTACATACTATTTATATATTGCTGTTTCTCTTTTATTTTTCTCTCTTTGTTGTGTTTTAATTTGCTGGTGTATTATTTTCTTTTCTTGTTATTGTTCTGATGTGTTTTCTATTTTTTGTGTTTATCGTAATGTCAATATAATTTAATTTGATGTTGTTCCTACCTTTAAAAAAAAAAAAGCAGCGTTATGTGAGAGCGTGTCTCCACCAAACCCGAATACATCATGTACATGTACTGACACTGGCAGGCCCCTTGTGTGTGATTAGATAATGTACATGTAATATCCTGTTTTTTTTCTTGAATAACACACGTTTAGGGTTAAAACGGCCACTCTTCGGATAGGAGGACACACGCCCTTATTTGTTAATTTCTGTGGTTGTTTATGTTCTGTTCTAATTTTTATTTCATTCTGTTGTGAAACTTTATTTTCCACGTTTTTACACTCCGTGTGGCTACAAATTTTAATGATCTTCTGGATGCTTGAAAGAGAACACAAGAAATTTTGGTTCTTTAGATTAAGTTACCTAACCTCTATCAACATATTGCCGTATACGTTGGCACACAGTTTAAAGCTTGAAAATTATTGGCAACTTTTAAGGCAACTTTTGCCATTTTTGTGGCAACTTTTGGACAATAAAATGGCAACAAACGCGCTAGATAATTTCAAATTGTATTGACTGACAAGACAGAAAGTCAAAGTGTTTTAGTTTTTTTAATCAAACCATGAGTATGTATAAACATTTCTGTTTTGTCACCTGTTTGTTGCAATTTTCTCAGACTTGGTGTACACAAAATAAAGATAAAAACCAAACGATGAGGGAAAAAAATGACAGTTCATAGATGGTCAATATACTATGCACAAATTTTAAGTCAACCTAAAATTTAATATGGCATTTAGAATATATTTTTTAAGGGACAGGCCAAGGAGTTATTTATAAGGTATGCAGGCATGTGGTACAGGCAGGCTTTTGACTTACAATGTGTCGTTCAGAATCAGGATCATGGATGTTGACTCTTTATTTGGGGGGGGGGGGGGGGGGGGAGTAACCTGACTATTTTGGTAACTGCTGCTTTTTCTTTCCTGATCCTTACTATTGTCATTTTCTTCTACTTCTTTTGTATGTTTGTCACTCTCTTCTGACCTGTTATTTCCGGGGTGCCTTGATAGTCGAAGCAGACCTTGTGCTGTTGAAGCTAGAGAGGTGAGCAGTCTAAGTCTGATTCCCTGTAAAGACTTCTCTGTTGACACCCACCCCTTGGCGCTCATATGACCTTATGCAGTTGCGAGCGCCGTAAAACGTTCTACTATAAAAAAAAAGAAAAAAAAGACCACACATCAGTAATTGTCATAATTGTGGCGTCAGTGGCAAAGTGGTTAGGCTCTCGGACTTGCAACCGTAAGGTTGTAGGTTCGAATCTCGTCAGCGGCCTGACTTTGTCCTTGGGAAAGGCCCTTAACACATATTTTCCTCACTTCACCCAGGTGGGAATGGGTACCCAGCTTTAGACAGCGAAAGATCTTGTCAGTTTGTTAGTGTTTGAGCGCTTAATCAGGTGCTTGCACTGTGTGCTTCTCGGAAAACGGAGAATCGGAGAATGTTTCGGAGTATTCCACGGTCTGCTGGGATAATAATACAGTGTAAAGCGCAAAAAGTTTGCTGTCGAGTGGGGGAACACGCTATACAAATGCTATTTATTATTATTTATTAGGCAGGTGCTACTCGCCCGTTGTCGGGTGGCTAGCGTCAGGCTACTCGCCCGATGTCGGGTAACTAGCGTCAGGCTACTTGCCCGATGTCGGGTAACTAGCGTCAGGCTACTCACCCGATCTTGGGTGGCTAGCGTCAGGCTTGTCGACTGAATTCGGTCGAGACGCCTGACGCTACTGGCCCGTGAGGATTTCTGCAACCTCGGGTGGCTAGCATTTTCTGCCCACCCGGAGCCGGTCACCTAGATCTAGTCTTAGTCTTTTACGGGGTGCCCACTATGGCTGGATCGGGCCGATCGCCCGACTCGATCGCCTGAAACTGAAAACAAACAAGTTTGTTCTTGAGGCGACCGAGTCGGGCGATCCCATCCGTAGTGGGCACCCGGTATTAGGTAACGTAAACACGGCCTCAGGGCCTTCCGAGCGACATGAAGCTATTGAGAGCACCTAGCACACCTCTGTGATTGGCCCAAAAGAGATCACAGATGATGTTTTCCCGCCATCTATTTTTGTTGTCTTCCGAGGTTTCCCTCGCGAGTTGACTACAATGTTGTAGATCCCCTAGATCTATCATCCTTTATTAATTATTTAATTATTATCATTCATTGGAATGCCGGTGACAAAGTTACTAACAATAGAAATGCAGCGCCGTGATGTTATTAAAGATTGTCTAACTTCTACCAAGATGTTTCAATTGCCCTCTCTTGCATCTGAACGAGACTTAAATTGGGAGCTAGATCTACCTCATCTTCTTAACGCGTGACGGCCCGTGATACGAGTAGAAACAAACGTTCCAGTGCTGGGTTGTAAGCGATAAATTTTGTCTTCGGGCAGAGAGAGAAAGAGAGAGAGAGGGGAGGAGGGGGGGGGGGGGGGAAGAAAGAAAGAGAGAGAGAGAGTGCGAACGAGAAAGAGAGTGAGTGACTGACTATTTAAAGGAGCTTGCACAGAAATCCCCACCGGCCAGATGCCGCTGAACTGGCGGAGCTAATCGACCGAATTCGTTCGCCCGGAACATGCGCAGAAATCCTAGATCGGGCGAGTAGCCAGGGGCTAGTCACCCGGCATCGGGCTAGTAACCTGACGCTAGCCACCTGATATCGGGCATGTAGCCACTCCGAATTTATTATTATTATAACATAAACCAACAAATATATAACAAACTACAGTCGCAATTATCCAAAAGGGCCACCCATCGTGGAGGGCAAAAGTCATTCTCTTGCCTTAGGCAGGTGGACATCTTGGGTAGGACAGATGAAAACGAAGAAAAGAAACCATCTCGCCCTCTTGTGGTAGCTGATTAGATTACAGTATGAGTTTGGTAAAACTAGTGCTTGTCATTTTTCTTTATCCTCACAATGTACCGGTACAATGTATTTTGTTGACTGACCTAGCAAAAAGTATGTTTTATTCTCAGGTACTTTTTAGGCTTGAGTTTTTAGAGTAAAAATACTAAATATTGGAGTTGGGACCTCAGGAGGTTAACGCTACAGCCTAGAGTATGTTTTAAGCTGAGTACGTTATAAATATGTTTTACTGTATCTGTCTGTCCACCTGTCTTTGTGTTTCCATAAGTGTGTGTTTGTCTATATTTGCATTCCTTATGCAGTTGCGAGCGCTGTAAATTTCTTAATAAAACTAAACTATATTTTTATGGTTATAAGTGTAACAGCATGTATTTTCTGTCTGTGTATGCATCTCAATATGATATGTGTCTGTCAATGCAAGGCTGTGGGTGGTTGGTGGGTGCTCTGGTGTGATTTGCTCCTTGTTTCCGGTCAAACATCTATCGTCTTTATCTCTCCTCCTTCTTTTTTGAGAATGTTACTCTCTTACAACGCCCCTAATCTTCGGTACTTACTTGACCATATTGTGTTGCAAGTGCTGTAAAGCTCTAACTAAAACTAAAATAAGAAAAATGCAAGTCTGTGAGTGTTTGAAAAGAAATGCATGGTGGGGGATAAATTAAAAACAAGCAAATTGGCTGCCACCACTTGGCAAACGAGTGACACTTCTCTTGCAAGTTCAAGATGATGTCTGTTGTTACTGACTGGATAAACTGAAGGGCCTCTAAACTCACCTTTGATTCGTGTGTGGTCAGCTGATGGTTCAGTTAGGGGAAGGTTATGACTGTTGCATTTTCTCACGCATCAGCCGCTGAAAATCTGTGACCGACAGGTCTAATTAGGTAAAGAGTGGGAGGGACAAGTCAGCTCACCTACATGCTGGTGGCAATGTGTTGGGCGATGACAGATTTCGTTTTCTTGGTTGACAAAATATAGCAGTTGTGACTGCGTTGAACAGATTTGGGCAGTGTTATTATATATATATATATTTAAAAAACGCTAGGGGGGAAGTGGGAAGTGGTAATGCAGATGGCTGTTTTGGACAGATTTGAGCTATATAATTATATATATGCATTTCTTCGCTGCTTTGCTCAAAAGTTTGGATTGTAGTTGTTACATTTAGGTCTTTTATTGCTCTCTATATTTGAAACACTTTTTTGTTGTTGATGTTTAAACGTTTTTTTGCAATCAGGCAAAGTTCCTTTCAACATGACTTGGACTCCCAAAGTGCTCAAGTCTTCTGGAGAAGTTAAAGTGCATTTAGAGTATACATCTCGTAAGTTGATTATCATTAGTATCACATACTTTTTATTGACTTTTTATTTTTTTCATCACTGAAAAGATTGTAAAACTGCTAAAATATTTAGTTTTAGTTTTTATATTCCAAGTTACAGAAGGGCACCTTGAACGGAGGTTATTTATTTATATATATATATTTTTGTGGATCTTTTCTACGTGTTGTGATACTTTCTCCCTACTGTTCGACCTTTTCCATATTTCTTTTCCAACTCTCAGTATGTTTCTTTTGTGTTGTGATTTTTGTATTGTTTGTCATTTCTGATATTGTTAGTTCCTAAACTATGCTTTGCTTCCTGGGCTTTTTTTGTGCTTGCGTACTAAGTTAAATATCAGTCTAAATTATTCTTTTAAACAGTGTCACTTTTCACCTGATTCCATGCCTCTTGATAAGCATACCGGTAACTCGAAACCACCAGACTACTTGGCTTAGGGTCATGGAGATTACTTAATGCAAAGACGAGTCTGCTGGTGTCATTTGTCAAGTTTACGTTTTTGCCAGTGTTTGAAACATTGTAACATCCTCCTCATCCCATGTAGCAAACCATTACACTAAATGACAGAAAGCTCAATGTTTCAAGATTTATTTGTAGTTGGAATAATTATTTTCACTTTCTTCTATTTTGTAGTGTAACCAATTTTACTTGTTTTTATTTACATAAATCTGTAAAAAAATGATTGTATATTTGACTTCGACATGATAGAGTTAATGTGAGTGAATTGTAATAGATTCTTGTTAAATTATAAGAGAAGAAAGGTGCAGTTTTGAATGTGTAGTCAGTATTGGTCTCTGCTTTGCCATGAAACATACAGGAGAGATGCATCTAATTTATTCAAGAGCTATGTTGTACCTGTGGCAGCATGCACGCAAGAAAGAAAAGCAATCCTATAAAACCGTCAAATTTTGTAAAGAGTTGAGCAGATATTTTCTAATGTAATAGATATTGAAGCGGGCACAAAAACAGCTTACAGTGGACTCCATGGTCACAGTTGGATAATCTGGACGTTGCAGATAACTTCATGTTTCTGTTGCACACACAGAAACAGATGCGGCAAAAACTCGAGTTTTAAACAGCCTATCATAGTCTATTGCATTGAGGATCCATCGTGGAAAGTCAAAGCTCCTGAAGATAGATACATCACAAAAAGAGCAAGTCACTATAAAAGGAAATACTCAAGAAAACATTGAGTCCTTCTAAATTGGGAGTATAATTGACAGAGAGGGAGGAACAAGAGTTGAAATTAAGTTCTGCATTGGAAAGTACATGCTGCTTTCATATAAACAGGATTTGGAGGACTAAGGATATCTTGCTTTGAATAAAGCTGAGGATTTTCAACTCGAATGTGAAGTCAGTCTTGTTGTATGGATATGAAACATAGAACACATCTCAGACTTGCATGAGAGGATCCAGGTCTTTTTGCTATAGGTTTAGTGTCTGAGAAATGTACCCAGGATCAGGACAGATAGGGCTACCATGGAGGACGTGTTAAGGGAAATAGGGTAGAGCCCGATCAGAGATGAAGTGGGAAGAAGGCAGTGGCGATGGATTGGACATAGTCTCACCCTTTCTTTAGCTACTGAAACCATATTTGACTTTAAAAGTTTGATATTGACAACAATGAAAAATAAAATTGAAACAACTACACTATTAACAAGGAACAAACATTTAATGATGAAATGAGTAACACTTAATTTTCATGAAAAAAGAGAGGGGAAAGAAGCCCCATAAAGATAAAGTCATCATTTCCTATTCACTCCAGAAACACTGCAATGCTAATATTTAATGCCGGTGAGGAAAGTATGTGTATAATTTAGGTTGCAAGCATAATAGTACTGTGTCAATTGGGGCCAGGTATGGGATCTTAGATTTTGGCTCCTAACTTTTAGTTGCTGACTAATGGTACAAGAAAATAAAAAATGTATTCTTACAGCTTTACTAACCAAAGTGAGATTTAAGTTCCAAAGAAATAAAACTATTGGTGATGTCAAATACTGCTGAGATGTAATATTGTTTTGATTTTTCGATAGAAATAAGTCTTGGAGAAAGTGAGGAAATGCACGTTTAATAAGAATGTTTGGTTTTAGTTTTTGTCCTCCAGTGCTGTCTGTTGGAAAAGTAGCCTAGTTACCTATTTAATTTATGAAAGAATATCACAGTCTAAATTCTGATGTATTTTGTAATCGTTACTGTAAGTATTACAGAATGTACATCATTGTATACAGTAGTCTCCTCTTAAGATCCCACCGCTTACAATCCCGGTTCACTTAAGATCTCGCTGTTTTGACCCTTCCAGCCCCAGCAATTTTTGTGTACCCCCTAACCCCGGTTCCAGCCAATACAGCAGACCCTGCAGTATTTCAGAAAAAGAGGCATGCATTCTAAAAAGTGATGTAGTATCTTTGTAATGAGGTTTAGATAATAACATGAAACATTGTTGAAAGGTAAATAAACAAATATTATGAAAACTAAGATTTAATTAGGTTTTCGTTAATTTTTTTAAATGCGCAAATTCAGTACCCCCTGAAATGCGCTGCTGAAAATATGCGCGCATGGAGCAGGAAGGGTTAAGAAAACAGAATTTTTACTATACAAAAGTCACCCCTAAGATCTCTCTCTGATTCACCCTGAGGGTCTACTTTCGGCTAAGATCTCGCATTTCAGATCCTAGTTTACGGAACAAAACCCAGACGGGCACTGCCGATCAACCAAGAGTGAAATTTTGCAATCATTGACCCACCTGTTGCGTTACTGATCAACCACTCTCGTATATGTGATCACATGTGCGTTGTAAGTCACGATGAAAAGGTACAATGTTTACCCCAGACTGGGTCACACTGAGGTGTGCACTCGCCGACGTGTTTGTTTTCCCTAAACATCTGACTTGCATCTTGAGCTCTCCACCTAAACTTAAATCACCCGCTGGATGGGTAGGGGCCTACAAGTTCACTCCTGGCGAGATCGCATTGAACTGTGAACTTTTCCCTGACCATTGCAGCAGTTGTCTCTACTCCGGAATTTGCAAGACGGACTGAATTTTGATTGGTGTGTTCTACAGTAGGCCCGCCTGGTGTGGTCACAATGCTATGGTGCATAATGACAAAGGAGGGGGGAACTCAGTCAGAGGTGGAAAGCTATAAATTTTGAACAAGTAAAGTGAAAGGGCAACCGGATAAGCGTAGATCTTGAGACTCTCGACAGGATGATAAGTGAAAATGGCATGCCTCATGCACACTCTTTGCATGCCGTAAGTCATAAACCCTCCCAGGGGTCACGTCAGTTCATTTTAGAGTGAAGGGAGACCACTTTACCGGTTGTGGGCTTAAACATGGGTCATTGTACATTCTTCTCTTGGTGGGTCGGCTAAGATCCCGTTCGCTTAAGATCCTGCATTTTCCTTGCTGCAGGGCACCAGGATCTTAAGCGGAGAATTCTGTATTATTATGTATTTGACTCAAACCACACTGTAGTGTACAGATTTTTGTGATGGATAATAATCTTCTTCCATTTATTTCAGCTCACGACCTGTCATCTGGTTTTGTCAATGCCAGCGTGTTTTTCTACGGTGACTCTGAACCCTTTTTGGGGTATTCTTCTGGTTTCACCTGTGATAAGGTGAAAGAGTATTTTCCTTGCCCTGTGAAAAAAGGAGGTAAGCCGTTATAAAAAAACCCATCATGTGTGCATGGTGTTTTTGCTAAACATGATGACTTTGAAACTTTGGTGAAAATTTAAGTCGTAAGGCTGTCTCCATTTTGCAGAATGGCTCCGGAATGGTGAATTTTGCCCTTTTCATTCCAAGTAGAAAAGTGGAAAAAGTGACAATGAAACGTTTTCCTTATTTAAAAAAAAAATAGGCCTTCATTGAAACAGTGTTTGATTGAAGACATACATTTTTTGAATTTGCAAACCTAATAACCTTCCCAATTTTATCGAGAAATTCCTGAATTCCGATTGCCTTTACGGTCCGAGGTCCCAATATTGATGTAATTTATCTGATAATAAATAGTGAGGAGGAAAAGTTATTTTCTTCCCTAAATTTTCCAAGTCCCCAGTGAATGAATATTTAAGAGCAGGGAAAGTGTTGTTTTCCGGATGTAGCACTCCTTTGAAGAAAATGGAAGTTTTTTTTCTCTTGATGTGGCATTTGCTTCTTTGTTCTTTTTGTTCGTACATTAATTTGCTGGCTGTATTCAGCCAAGAAAAATTGATAGCTTTAACCTGTTCAGATGTTTGGTGGGATTTTGCAGGACGTTTGACTTGCAAACATGATCTCTGCTCACATTTTCCCTATTTCTGTCTTTGAAAACTGATAGTTTATCAGATTTCAGTCACTGAAAAATTGGCAGATCTGAGTTTGTATTTTGTCTTGATAGTTACTTATCTTGTTTGATGCCTTCGACTTTTGTTGCTTTTTGTCCTTAATGTTTTATTGAAAAAATAGAATGCCAGTTTACTTCAAGCTATTTTGTTGAATATGATGCTGAATAGAAATTACTTTCTGGTGCGTTTGCTCTGATTTGACACCGTATCTAGGACCCAGTCGGTCTTGTCTATTTCTGTTTTTATTTTTTCTGTCGAAAACCTATTTTATTTGTATTTTAAGTATAATTTGGAGAAGATAGGCCATGTGTAATGGATTACTGTAAAGTACGTGCAGTTCTGTTGCTGTTTAAGTATAAAATGTAGGATGGAGAATCTTATCTGTTACAATGATTTCTGGATCTGGAAATTTGTTCTTTGTGTACAGAGTAGCAGCAGGACTTTTTCAAATCTTGTTGGAGATGGAGAACAAAGCTGCCAAATACAATGATAAAATCTCTGAGTTTTCTTATCAAAATCCCCCCTTCCCATCAAAGGACTTAAATTAGAGTTGAATGAAATCGGATTTTTAAAAAAATCCTGTTTTCTTCTGGTCGTGTGTGACTTGTCGTAACTGATTTGAAAATACTCAATTTTATTTGTGTTTATTTACCCTGTTTTGGAGACTTGTAATAAGTGACATGAATATACATTTTTATTTGCATTTATTTGTCCTGCTTTGGGACAGATCATTAATGACGAGAAAATGCTTATTTTTATTTGCTTTTATCTGTCTACAGTATTTGCACTACATGTGATCTTACACGGTCAGCTTGTTATTGATCTTCCATCTACTCGGGTTCTGGAGACCCTGATTTAGAAAAAATTAAACTCCATTTTTTGGGGAGAATTTTGAGGAAAATCCTTTTTCTGGTCATGGAATGGTTTGCAGGTGTAGGAGAGTAATTATAAAGAGCTTGTTTGTTGACAATGATTGGCTGACAATAATTGAGTAATTTGCGAAAAGAGAGAATTAACCTTTTTTGTATTATTTACACATATGCAACAAATGTGTGCTTAGTATAATGGGGATAACACTGCTGTGTATTCATGGGCGTGTATTCTCACTTTTCCTTTTTTTCCCCCAGATCGTGTAAATAAAACTGAGATAATATCAAATATTCGGGCGATTTCCAGTTACCTGGTAAGAAAATAGATAAAAGGTGGACTATCTCATGGTCACAGTAGTAGATAATATGGCTGTTATTGTTGAATCACATTGTTTTCTGAGTAGAAGTGGCAGATTATACTTTATTTGTATCTTTGATGATATAAATGGACACATATATCTACTTTATTGAGTGCTGCTTACTGAAGTACAGTGACAAACAGCCACACATGTCCTGGCTGCCCATCTGACCGCACCTAACTCCAGCACATTCTAACAATTAAGACCCATGTTTCATGCACATCAACAGTGCGTGTATTGGTGGGAAAGAAAGCTTCTAATTGGTCTCATATAGTGGGTGTCTGTTTCTGAAAGGTCAGTCGTTGTATACAATGTATGATATGCAATAGTCCAAGCAGCATGTAATAATTCAGGGTGCACGGCGAAATGTGGTCTCGTGGTATAGAGTATTGTATAGAGTAGATAAAAAATGCTCAAAGCCAGGGGGGGCTAATCCTTCGAGTTGATTAGTTGAGTATGAATATGCAAATTTAGGTATTTGTTGAATATGGTTCTCCTATCGTTGAGATTTGAATTGAGTTTTTGTTGCATCCGAGTTACACTGTACTTTCAAGGAAAAATCACATATTTTGAGTTGCTACAGGTACATATTTAAACCCTCATGTTTCATCGAATAAATGTGCTGTATAGAGATTCTTGCTGGGTAATTTGTCCCAGAAGTAAGTTTCCTTGTACTGTAAAATTAATTATTTTATTTTAGGGACATGGAATTTTGTACATACAGAAACATGTTTTCTACTCAACATAATATGCTTGATCTCAGTGCACTTTTTCAACTGATATAGCCACTGGTCATACGCAGTGATATGTCCACTTTGGCCAGAGTCCTTAGTGAAGCATTTGTTTGGAGCACCATTTCATCCTTGTCTTCAAATCACTGCCCCTAATTACTTCTTTGATTTTTGGGAAAGAATGAAAGTCGCATGGTGTTAAGTCTGGGGAATAGCAAGGATGTTCAAGGATTTCCCACTGCCAGGAGTCCAGGAGATCAGTGACCTTTCAAGAAATGTCCACAGGTGCATTACCATGAGATGGAAGACAACACCTTGCTCAAGCATACCCAGTCACTTTCTTCTTATTGCTGATGTCAGCTTTATGAAGAACCATCTTGTAATAGTCAGCATTGACTATTGTGCCAACAGGAACCGGCCATTTCAAAACCGCACCTTTCTGATAAAAAAAAACATGATGTGCATCACTTTTAAAGCAACTTGCTTGCCTCAGGTTTTCTGGGGTCGTAATGGTCCTGGGTTTCTCCATTTTGTTGATTGCCTTTCCAGTTCTGGATCCCAGAAAAATACCCATGTTTCATCGCCTGTTTTGATTTATTTGAAAAAATATGTCCCTTTATTCCATGCGACTTTCATTTCTCTCCTAAAATCCAAGAAAGGCTAAGGGGCCGTGATTTGGAGATGAGGTAGTAATAATTGCTGTGCTAAGGACTCTGGCCAAAGCAGACATGGTCACTGCATTTGACTGCTGGCTTCATCAGATGATAAATTAAAGTGCATTGAGATCAACCATCAACCATTACTATGTTGAATAGAAATATAAAGTATGTTTCTTTAGGTATATACAAAATGTCACGTCTGTAAGATAAAAATTGATGATTTTACAGAACAGGGAAATGCTTTGAACCCCCCCCCCCCCAATAAACTCACTTTTATTGACCCCCAGAGGGGCAATTTGGTTTACAATGGCAAACATACAAACTTAAATAAATACATAATTATAATCACATACATACATACGTACATAAATATATACATATATACATACACAAATACACAAATACCCACTATTATACCAATACAGAACTATTTCACAACAATGCCATTTCTGGTCGCTACTGTGCTGTGTCCTGGTTTTTTTTAGCTAGGATTGTTGTGTCTTGCTCAAGGACACACCCCAGTGACCACTCATCTGATCTGTGTGTCACCGATACTTACTTGACTTTACTCGAGAGTCTAAACTCACTACTCACTTAGTACTTAGTCACTGGAGCCCCCTTCTGGGACAGGCCTCATACATGGGTAAATGGAAACATCACTGAAGATAAAGAGAATTCATAGAAAG
Source organism: Aplysia californica (assembly GCF_000002075.1). Taxonomy (NCBI): domain Eukaryota; kingdom Metazoa; phylum Mollusca; class Gastropoda; order Aplysiida; family Aplysiidae; genus Aplysia; species Aplysia californica. Next base: position 18,161 of record NW_004797406.1, on the reverse strand, counting down.
GACAATTTAATCTGGCTTCCCGTTGGTCGGGGCATTATAAATAGACCCACTCCCATATCTGCAGGAGGTGAAACCTCTCCAATAACAAAATGTCGCCCGTGGACCCCAACCCTCTGGGATTCATGTGCGACATCTTCTTTGGTGTATCTTCCTCTTCTCCTTCCTTCTTTCTGTCTTCTTCTATCTCTTCTTCCACCGCTGACCTCATGTGGAGCAAAATTAGAGGTCATCCATCCCACAAAGTGGGCGCCTTGTCGATCGTGAGGTGCGACCCGTGCGGGGGAAACCGGGTACCTGGAGGTTCAATTGAGATGAGATCAGTCTTTGGACTGTCCCTCTCCAACACACCTCTTTGGCCCAGGTTTTTCACGGCCCTTGCCACTCAATTGGTTGGGAGCTGAAACCCCTTCAGTCCCTGGGTCAATCTTGACAGGAGGGTCTCGTACACTCTCGTGAAGAGTATAGCTCCGGGGTAGCCCTGGCACAGTTCTTGATATCTGAGTGATGTGTCCCCTTGTTGGGCTTGGTGGCGGGCGGGAAGCCCCGCAGTCAAACCAACCATTACATTCTCATGGATAATAAGAAACGAAATGACCCTTCTCTAGCTCCCAATGCTCATAAAAAGTCTTGGCCTACGGAAGTGGGTGTGGCCATAGAGCCGAGCCAACAACCACCACAGCCAAAAGGACCTTTACGGCTGCCTCTGCCCTCCCTCTTCCCAGGGAGCTTCTGCTGCAGCTGTACAGTGCCGTCTCAAGTAAAGAAGACGCACAGAAGAAAATCTCAGATCTAAATCTCTTCAAGGCAGGAGATGCACTAAGACAAACGCTGGGATACATCCCTACAAATGCACAGAAGCTGTCCTCTGGTGAACTCCTTGTCAAGTGTGCAACGGAAACAGAAGTGACCAAACTCGTGAATACTACGACCTTCGGTTCTATTCTATGCACATTTTTGGGATAGAGAAATTGTACTGCTTTTAAGGCATTGTCCGCAGCCGAACCCTCTGTGCTGCTTCAAGTGCCAAAAGTTCGGCCATAGCCAGTCGCGATGCCGAAACGCAGCAGTTTGTCCTTGCTGTGGCAAGACCGGGCATCCTGAAAAGGAATGCAAGGCTAGTCCTTGCTGCCTAGATTGCCACGGTCAGCACACAGCCTTCAGCAAGGATTGCCCGACTTGGATCCAAGAACGCGCAATCCAAGAAAACCAAAGTGTAAAATGGCTGCTCCCTTCAGGAGGCTCGAAAGACTGTCTGCCCGCCAGTTGGGACCCCGCTCTCTGGCTGGTCATGCGCAAAATTTTAAGCAGTCTGTCCGGTCACAAGGTCGGCCAGTACTTCAACTGCCAACCCCCCAAAGCCCGCGGTTACCAGGCAAGTCTTTGTACCCAAGTAAAAAAAGATTCCTGCTATACCTGTGGCACTCACCATCGAGGTGCCACTGTCTAACCGTTTTTTGGTTCTAAGGGAGGACGGGTTTGACTCTTCCTCTGCCCCCTCTTCTTCCCCTCCCCCTCTTCTATCCCTTCTTCTTCTTCTTCCTCCTCACGCCCCACCCCTCTAATGGAGTATGAGGTGTTCCCCCCCTCCTTCTTCCCAGTCCCTTCTGTCTGCTCCACCTCTCCCCAGCCCTTCAGCAGACACTAGCCCACCAATGGAGGATGACAACTCCGATCCCCCTCCCCGGTCTGTCACTCGTCTCCCAAATCCCTCAGTAGGCTGCCGCCCAATCCAGAACGGCGGCCTCGCAAACCCTCTGCCTCCTCCACAAGAAAGATTCTGTGTTTGGAAGCCGAGGCCTTTGTGCTCCAAACCTAAAAAGGCCTCATAATGGCAGTTCTGCAATGGAATGCCAGCGGACGCGGACCTTCCATTGCAGAATTGCAACACTTACAAGTAACAGGCCAGAGACTTAAGAGGATTTTCTGCCTATCATCATATTCATATGGAGAATCAGATTGCTTCGGGTGGAACCACCATCTACATCGACAACGACACACTTCACGGACAAGTACATCTTACAGCGACCTTCCAACAAAGTTTTCAAAATAGCTAAAAAAAATTATGGGTAGACGCACAAGACACCGTTCAGCATGTTCAGAGGCCGGATGGAACCACATCAGAATCACAGGTAGACATTGCAAGCACTATACCTACATCTCTCTCCAAAAATTCATCCAAAGCAAACTACAGCATCACCTTCCAATACATCAAAACTAACAGAGAACAACAACACCTAAACTTCCACTCAAACAACCCTCAATCCTACAATGCAGACTTCACATTAGACGAACTAACAGCATGCACCTCGGACATGGGCAATACAGCCCCAGGTCCGGATGACATCCACAACGAAATCATTAGACATTTACTCACAGAAACACTCTTACTTTTATTAGTCATATACAACGACATGTGGAGTCGCACACCTTTCTGAAGTCTTGGCGACTCGCCACTGTTATTCCAATACCCAAACCAAACAAAGACCACACACTCCCATCCAATTACAGACCAATCTCCTTTACAAGTTGTCTGTGCATACTAGAAGAAGAAGTGATTCACAGGTGACTCATGTGGGTTCTAGAGACGACGGGCTCACTGAACAGTCTCCAGTGCCGATTCAGGAAAACTCGATCCAGTCTGGATCACCTGGTCCGCCTGGAGACTTTTATACTCGAGACGTTTGCCGAAAGAGGCCACATGGTCGCCATCTTTTTTGACCCAGAGAAAGCCTGAAAGTACAGCGTTCTTAGAGACCTTCACGCTATCCGCCTACGCGGTCATCTCCTTGCCCTCATTGGCAATTTCCAGAAGAACCGTTCCTTCCAGTTTCGTGTCGGATCCTGCCTTTCAGACCCCCACCAACAGGAGAAAGGTGTGCCCTAGGGAAGCATTCTTTCTCCTCTCCTCTTTGAAATCAAAATAGATTCCATCGTTCAGACCCTCCAAAATAGCATGGACAGCTCGTTATATGTTGACGACTTCCTGATTTGCTACCGTTTCAAAAATCCTCTACTAAGATCTGTGGAAAGGCTGTTGCAAACGCAGCTGCATGAACTTGAAAAGTGTGCAAATGAAAAAGGTTTCATGTTTTCCTCGTCAAAGACAGTTGCATTACACTTCTGCCGATCAGGCAGACGCGTGCTTCAGCCGGATTTCACACTTTACGGGGAAAGAATTCCCGTCCAGGACCAGGCTTTTCAGTTTCCTCGGAATTATATTTGACAAAAAATTTACATTCATTCCACACATAAAAGACATTCGTGTGGATTTTTAATTTATCGTGTCCAGAGTGGGACGGGAACTCTCAACACTTTCCACCTTTACTGTTCCTTTGTCCGATTCAGGCTTGACTACGGCTGTCAAGTCTATGGATCGGCAAAACCTCATGTCCTCAGTACAAAACCAAGGACTCTGCCTAGCCCTGGGGGCTTTCCACACTTCTCCAGTGGGAGAGCCTCCAGGCCGAGGCAAACATACCATCACTAACACTCAAACGTACACAACTCTCACTAAAATACGCAGTCAGACAGAGCTCTACACCCAGCACATGGCTACATTTTCGGAACACACCTAGGCTTCATAAGCAGATTCAAGAACAACAACGACAAACTCATCAAACCTTTCGGCCTCAGAGTCCTTGAGGACCTCAAAAACATACACTTCTCCAAACAAGGCATTGAACAATTTCCTTTCCCCGACCTCCCTCCTTGGCACGTCACCAAGGCAAAAATAGACTTGGAGCTCACCACACACAACAAAGCAAGCACAAACACCAAAATGTTTAAAGCATTATACAAAACACTTATTAAAAAATACCCCGGGTAGGGAGCTAATCTTCACAGATGGCTCTAAATCGGACTCTACTGTGGAGACGCCACCCTATCTTCGAACAATACACAACAGAGGAGACTCCATCCTGAAGCCTCCATTTTCTCTGCAGAGTTCACTGCTGGACTCCGAAAAAAATTCCCCTAACACATCTTTTCATATCCTATATGACTCTCTGTCTTACATCACCTCACGTACAAGCTACACACTCATACAACCAAAAATAGTTAGCTTGCAACAAAAAATACAATACACGCTTTGACTGAAACCAGGAAAAATATTGTGTTCGCGTGGATGCCTAGCCATGTGGGCATCCGAAGAAACGAGCAGGTGGGTCTCCTGGCGAAGGAATCTTTGTCTCTTCTATTTAGATAAACGATAAACACTCTCCCCAGACACTTTAAAAATAAGGTAAAAAACTACTCCCACGGTCTGGGGGAGACACATTGGGAGAAAAAAATTAACAATAAACTTCACACCATCATTCCCAAACTGGGTCCACAAAAAACGTCGGGACTCTCCAGAAGAGATGAAGTCATTTTTGCTCGATTACATATCGGACACACCTCTCTGACACCTAAATACCTCCTCCAGGGAGATGAAAAACTGTTCTGTGTTGGATGCAACATAGATTTTACCATTAGACACATCTTAAAAGTTGGTATGTTGGTAAAGTAAGACCTTTGTGTCTGTGGAAAGACCCGGAGGAAATGTTTTATATGCCAAAAATTGCAAGATCTGTTCTCTGTCGTTGGTTCGAACAGAATTCTAGATTTTGTAAAGCTTTACAATAGATTATGAATAATGTTATTAAAATTTCAAATGTTATTTTAAAATGAAGAATTTTTTTACCATGAATTTTTAACATTTTAATCGAAATATTGGCCAAAATCAAGCCGTGCTGTGAACTGTTGTGAATGTATAACTCATGTTTCATTCGGTCTTATGACCTTATGCAGTTACGAGTGCTGTAAAACTCTTGCTAAAAAATTTAATCCCCAAATGATGTAGTTTAGTAAGAATAAAATTTGCATAGCACATCAAATATTGTATGCTCCCTCCAGAATTTTTTTTTTACTATTACTGGGATTAAAATATTCAACAGCTTCTAGAACAGAACTTAAGTTGTGTTTTAGTTGTTTGCATAACAGTCACTTTTTATTTGTAGAAACCATTTGTTGATGATGTAGACTTGTGTAAGGTGAAAGACTATTTTTTTTCACTGGGAGGAAGGGAGTAATGTATACAGTCTGGCACATAATTTCTAATATCTAGTTTTGTTTTCTTTAATTAGGGTGAATACGTCGCAGTTTTAAAGGTACAGAACCAAGACAGACAAGAAATGGTTTGTGTCAACCTGACTGTTACTGTCTCAGAATGAGGAAAGTTCCTGCCGTCTATTTCTGGAATTGTTTGGAAACAGCTGGACTCATGTGCACAAATTCAAGAGTTCATGAAAATAGCTACACTATGTCTGGGAGGAGAGTGTGTGTGTGGGAAATTGTGACAGCTATTTTTCTGTTTGCTGTATTTTGTTTGTCGTTTCTTCCATTGTTTCTTATTTTCATAGTTCATGTGATTATTTTAGATATACAGTATAACACGGATTGCTTGAATTCGTCGGGACTGGTCTCAGTAGTTCAAGGGATACATGGACAGTGTTATGGCATCTGCTATGTCAGAGAATCAAGGGAAGCCACAAAGATACTATTGGGTCAGAGCAGAGATTGTTCATTTTTCGGCCATTGTCCTAGATCAGATAGGTTAGATCTATCTATGCCTATTGACTTGAATTTGAAATTTGAGAGAATCTGAAATTGACAGAGATTGAGAATGAGAAACACGATAAGCAATGCTTTTGTGTTTGATCGGTAATGAGTCTACTACTACTGGTACCAAGACAGTTTAATTGGGCGGGTCAGTGTGAGCGGATTGTGTGATGCCCAACCCCTCCTCTCGCCCTCTCCACACAAGCCTAGCTAGGCTTACGACCTATACATAACGTTCTTACTCTGAGCGTCTAGCCTAGGACTTAGGCACTCGCAGAGGGCACACGTGTAAGCGCATTAAAAATAGCACAACTGGCTGCTTTTGTGGAGGTGGGAGGGAGATGGTTATTTTACCGACCTTGCCTTTTTCCCTGTTTAAAAATTATTATCAGTGCACCTCAAAGGACACTGACTTTAGACCCCTACGCCGGCGAAATTAGTTAGACTATTCCGTGTTTGTGTTCGAGCTTCGCGTAATTTTCTTACAGAGATAAAGAAGAAAAAAAAAGGGAACACAGTTCGACGCATGTGTGATTTCAAGTAATCCGTGTACGACCTATCCGGGTTATAGTGTAGTTTGCATTTCTTGTTTTGCCATTGGAGTGTTGAGTCTTCCTTCTATACCATTTTAAAATGCAATGCAGTTTTTTTTAAATTCGCTTTTTTCTGTTCAAGGGAAGACATTTATGTCCCTATGCTGTGGCTACCAAATAAGACCAAAAAATACATTATTGAATAGGGTGATGAGACTTTTACTTCTGATAAACATTCTTCTTTGTTTTTCGTTCAGAACCCATAGTTACTTGTCCGCCCATGTCAGCCTTTAGAGTACTCTGTATGTAGCTGACTGTCGCGGGAGCGAAAAACTTTTCATGTCTCCATAGAAAATGTATTACCTTCCTTCCCAAATGTTCAGTAAAAAAACAACCTTAAATTCATTTTTTGCCTGATTAGGCTTGTTCAAATTATTTGATTGATCATGGCTTCGAATTATTTCTCTCTTGTTTTTGGTGATTTCTTGGGCTGACATCAGACTTTAGTGAACTGCTCTGAGGGTGGTTTATTTTTCTTGCTGTGTCAAAAGAAAAATCTTTCACCTTTCTTATGTTTTCATTGGTTTTTCTTTTTCTTTTGTTCTCCCAACTTTGTTGGGTTTTTTTAGTAGGCTTATGTGGGGTTTTTCCTTACACTCACCATGATTTTGTTTATCTGGCTTATACTTCTCTCTTTCTCTCAGCATATTTTCCTGTTTAACTTTTGTTTCATATCATCATCATCATCATCATAATCATCATCATCATTGCCTTTCTCACTCTAGGTCAGGGTCAAGGCCATGAATAAACTCTTTCCACTTTTCCCTATCCTGGGCTAACCTTTTCATGTTATTCTATGTCTTCCCACTTTTTTTCCCGTCAATTTCTGTGACTCTTCTCCAGGTTCCACGTGGTCATCCCCTTGATCTTTTACAATGCGGATTCCAGTCCAACATTTTCCATGTTATGCAGCTGCTTAACTTCCTGATAGTATGTCCAATCCATTGCCACTGCATTCTTCCCACCTCCTCTCTGACTTGGCTCTGTCTTTTTTTTCCTTTGAAGACTGCCTTGATGGATTTTATGTCAGAGTAGATCTAATTTGTCTGCTCTACAGCCCAATTATTGGTCACTGCTTAATTTGTGACAGATTTTGTTGTCTTTGTAATAGTGAGTAATTTCAATGCTGACATTATATTGATGAGAGGAAATAATTCATCTTTGTGTCATGCTAGCTTCTCCATTAAAATTTTTTTTTTTTTTGATCAGCAGCTTGAAAGCACCATTTTCAGCTGAAGTACAAGGATTATTGTTTTGAACTGGATACAGTTTTTCTCTCAAGATGTGTTTTAAAGGCTGTGTGAGATGGTATGACTAGGATTTGAGGATCTGGCCATTACAGAAAGAAATAATTTTAGGAAGCTGAATATACTTGAGCTTAAAGTTCAAGTTAACAAGTCTGGGTAATTCGATCCTGTCTTTTCCTGATTCAGATTATGCTTGGCATGTTTGGCTATGGGAAAGGCTTAACCTGATTTTCTTACCTTGTTGCATTTCACAGTATGGTCTTGGGCTGCCATGGGAGATTTTGGCATGTTTGAAAATGAAAGACAAGACTCACAATATTGAAAGATAGAAGTTGTTGATATAGGAGTGGGAGATCTTTAATACTGTCTTATGCTCATTGTTGTATATTCTTCTTGAGAACAGTCAAGCACACCAACAACATTAAACATTAATAAATAAGGAACTTCTCGGTTTGTGTTCCAGGGTTTAATAAGACTTAAAACGTAACATGATTGTGGCTTGTGTTGCCGTTGACATCTCTTTGTTCTGTGTGTCCTTTTTTTCCTTTTTCCTTGCTCTCTACGATACCGGTACTAATGATTACAGAACTCGTTATGCAACACTGAAAGTGGGTACTTATAATGTTACATCGCGATTACTTTCCGTTACAACATTCCTCCCTTTCTTAAAATTTTGAATCATTTCAAAAACAGTTACATGCACTTTAACCTATCATGGACATTCATAATTGGTCATTCTAGCCTTACTGGTTCTGTAACAATAATACCTTAGTTGATGGAAACTTTTCATTCCAATTCCATTAATACTGACTTCTTAAGATCTGTGATAGGCTTTACTAAACTTAACTTTGTTTCACTGACTGAAAACAATAGTACGGTAATATTATGTGCACATTATGATGCAAGGGAATTAATCACTTATAACTTGTAACACAATTAGTCCCTTCAGAGTTGAGTCCCTCGGTATAATTTGTTTCATGTCTCTAACTCTAATACTAAATAGCACATCTGAAATTAATTCACTGAGAACGTTTATCCTTAACACAGCCCATTCACTTTTATGTAGAGAGTTACAAGTCCATTCTTTCACTGAGAATGTTTTTGATTTTAACAGTCCATTCACTTTAGTGTAGAGAGTTATAAGTCCTTTCTTTGAGCTGGTCTTCTGACACGTTTTGGGTAACGTCTTAGTGGTGACCGTTGTGGTGACGCTTGTCCTTGAGTGGTGTCTTGGATTGTGTCAGGGTTAACAATTGATGGTCATTGGTTCTTCATCCTGACCCATTGGTAACATTGGGACGGTAGGTAGCGGAGACTGTAATTCGTTGATATCTGCAGTTGAGTCTGGAGCAGACTGCAGCTGGTTGATACGACAGTGTCGCACCGTTCCACCTACATGAACAGAGTAACTATGGGTTCCCAGTCTCTGTAAGACCACTCCATTTGCCCATCTATTTACACCTGGCCGGTGGTTTCTGACCTTGACAGAGTCAACAGGCTGAAATTCATGGAGGATTTTGCCTTGGGCCTGAGCTTCTTGCTTGTGGCGCATGTTAGACACGAGATCAGGCTTCATCAGGTCCAACCGGATTCTTATCTTTCTCTTGAATAAGAGTTCTGCTGGACTTTTGCCAGTCATCATGGGAGGCGTTGTTTTGAGTTTTAACAGGATTTTGGACAATCTTTGCGGTCCACTTTGTCCTGGACTCGATGATTTTATGAGTCTCTTAAATGATTGAACAAGTCTCTCTGCAGATCCGTTTGTTGAAGGCATGTAAGGCTGTGATGTTATGTGCTGGAGACCATTTTTCTGAAGAAATTCTTCAAATTCATTTGACGGAAATGGTGGGCCATTATCACTGACAAATGTGACAGGCAATCCATGAATTGCAAAGATCTGTCTGAGCACATCATTTGTTCTCTGTGCTGTCGTTGTTGTCGTCGGTACTACTTCATGCCATTTTGAGTAAGATCAATTAGCACGAGATATTTCTGACCCTCGTGCTCCGCAAAATCCACAAGAACCCGTTCCCATGGTTTTGACGGAAATGTCCATGTGAATACCGGAGCGGCGCTGGCATGTTCTTCCCTTCTGCACATCTGTGACAGTCCTTGACCATCTTCTCAATGTCCAGATCTATCTTTGGCCAATATACATATGAACGAGCCATTGCTTTGGTCTTGTTCATTCTGATATGTCCTTCATGTAGTTCATATAGGATTCTATTTCGAAACTTCTGAGGTATGACCACTCTCAGGCCCCACTGAAGAACTCCTGCCTCTGTGGTAATATCCTCCCTTCTTTGAAAGAATGGCGTGAGATTGTCATCCTCCATGCAATTTGGCCACCCAGTCAGTGTATATTGCAGCTCCTTTGACAATACTGCATCTTTTCTGGTTTCTTCTGCAATGTCAGCTGCAGAGATAGGCATGTCATATGATGTAAGAAAAATAGACTAATTTGTCCTTTTAATTCTCTGACTCTGTCCCTTTTGTGGCAGTCTTGACAGCATGTCTGCATTGCAGTGATCTTGACTTCTCCTGTACTGGATTTCGTACTGGTAACTGGTGAGTTCCAATTACCATATTTGGATCCTGGCAACAGCCATAACAGGTAGGTTTATCTTTGGTCCAGAAATCTTTAGAAGAGGCCTATGATCAGTGATCAGCGTGAAGGATCTTCCGTAGAGGAACATGTATTGGTGAAACTTGTGGATTCCAAACATGATTCCTAGTGCCTCCTTTTCAATCTGGGCATAATTTGTTTCTGTCTTTGTGAGTGTCTGCGAAGCAAAGGCGATTGGCCTTTCTTTTCCACTTGGCATTTTTTCAGTGCAGTTATTCATCCAATATTGTTGTATTAACTTGGCATTTACTAGTCTTTGTGGAGCAGATTTTGCACTGGCACTGGGTTTTCAAAGCAATACATTTTATGCTTGAGTGTAGCAGTTGTTGTTTAATAAAGCTCTCAGGCACTGGAACTTTCCCAGACACACCCACCCAACTGACCACTTGAAAAAATAATACAGCAGCTGACAGAATGGAGGATTTTGTGATCTGAAACCAGCGTACTGAACATTTTACCAAACAGACGTGCTGGACATAGAGTTTATGGGACATGTTGTGTTCAAATGTGTTATCAAAAAGAGTATTAAGTTATATTTCTCTAAATCTGATAGATCAAACATCACGAGTTCTGCCTACCAGTTCTCAAACTAACGGTTGGAACTACTTCCTGCTATGAAGAAATCAAACATCACGAATTCTGCCATACTAATTCTCAAACTGACAGTCTTCAGGAACTGCTTCCTGCTTGGGGAAAAACATATATTCCAGCTTTTTAAAATGAAATTTTTATGAAAGACTTTGTATTTTCATGTATATAACTTGCTTGTCCACTGTGCCTTAGTCTTGATGATGTACCAATAAGGTTATTGTAAATAAAGAGTCGTGTGGTGCTTTGTTGTTCATACGCTTGTATGGGTGAGTGGTTGGCGGGTGCTCTGATGTGGTTTGCTCCTTTTTTCCTATCAAACGTCGATTGTCCTTATCTCTCCTCCTTGTTTGCATTAACTACTCACTTGTAACACCTATAATCTTTGGCACTTATATGACCTAATTGTGTTGCATGTGCAATAAAATGCTCACCAAAACAAAAACAAACATGCACTTGTGGGAGCAATTTTGCCATCAATTCTAGCTTTAACATTAACTGGTAGCCAGTATAGCTTTTTATTAATACGGTGCAATGAGTTCTTTTTTTGATTTTTCAGAAGAACATTAACGCAGCTCTATTTTGATAACTCTGCAGTCATTTCCAGACTTTAAATGAGTTACAGCCATCAAATTCAGGTCTGGATAAAAGAAATGTTGAAATGATAATTTGGAAAGAATTTTGATCCTAAAGATGAGAAATTTAACCCATTGTTCTTAATTCACAATGCGGTTTATGGTCAAAGTAAATACCCATTTTTTGGTGGTCTACTATGACTTCTCACTAAAAGTAATAATATTTTCAAAACCTATCCTGGAGGCTTTCGTGGCCGAGAGGTTAAGGTGTTTGCCTCTCATTCAAAGGTACTGGGTTCGAATCCGCGTAACAATGGAAAAATTTTCTTCTCTAAAATTGTCTTCCTTTCACCTCCTATCCTGCTCTCTAGCAAAGTTCTGTCGTTTGCTTATGTCTCTACTTTCTGTCCCCACCCCCTCACATCTTTTACCCCCTCCTCTGGGCTCCTGACTTTTCCTGTTGCCTTTCTACTGCTACTTCTTGGCTCCTTCTTACTGCTGTCTTTCAGTCACACCCTTGATCTTCTGGTAGGAAAGATCTACACCTAGCCTTCTCGAACAAGGGCGAAAAATCTCGGAGGACCTGTGTGCAAGTTGCGCTTGTTAAAGATCCTTTGGTGGTCTAAAATCGATAAGAGTAGGCTTCTGCTGCCACCCGCGCAAAAGTCAAAATTTCTTTCCAAGTGAAAATGTTTAATGTGTCCCGCACGCTCATATGACCCAATGCAGTTGCGAGCGTCGTAAAACACTTACCAAAACAAATAATCCTATCCTGTTATCCTAATGTTAACAGTGCTGCTGAGTTCAAACGTCTTGTTGGTGTTACATACACAATACATGAAATAATTTTGTCTTCTCTTTGTTCATCTTCAATTCATTGTCAACCACCCACGTTTAACATTTTCGATACAACAGCCCATGCTGGCCACTAAGATATTGACACCATAACCCTTTGGTACACATTGAGACTTGTTTTGACTGAATGTTCTATGAGATGCTTGTTGTGTTCATTTCTTTACCCATTTTATGTTTGTTTCTCTCTTGTAACACCTCTAATCTTCTGGCGCTCATATGACCATATACAGGTGCGAGCGCCGTAAAACCTCTACTAAAACTACCAACCATATCATTGTTACCCAAGGCGAGAAAAAAACAACAAAACTACATTTATTTGTATTGTGTTGGTAATGCCGAGAGCATCAACATGTACATATTATACTTCAGACATTGCCATTATATTTTTACTATGCTTCCCAGAATCTGAAACGTTGTATTGCATAATGTATAAATATAATTGAGATATTTTGCATGCTGTTCTGTTCCTTTGAAATATTCCGCCATTGGTGGCATTTCATTTTATATATTTAGAAATTCTATTAGAATGTATAGCAAAAAATTATGGTTTAAGAACAATACTTTACACTTAACCATGAACATGCACTGGAATAAATATTTTGACAAATATTCAGTTTACTATAAAAGTCTTTCACAGCTTGAACTTGTATGCAAAAAATCCTGGATTTGATTCCCACTTTGGGAAGTCAGTTTTTTCGAGGGCTGGTCCTGTTTATGTCCAGTGTCAAGGCAGGCCACACCAGAACTATGGACGTTCTAATAGCTCATCTAATGCTATAGATATAGATAGGATACCAGGACCAACACTTACCCAATTTTTTTTTTGGTTTCAGAAAGAAAATGATGAGCACCTATGTTTGTCTGATGCTTTAGTTTCTTTTCACAATACTGCTGTTTATGAATAAAGAGGATGCTCACCAATGTTCAGAATTTTTGTGTTTTTGTTCCTGGAAAATGAAATAAATATTTCAGTCTTTTAAAATTATTTTTGGTGAGTTTAAGACTGCTTCACGGGGAATAGATTCATCTTTTTAATTACTTGCTGGCCTGAACTCTCACCAGCATTAATTTGGGAACATGTCCTGGGCTTGATAAAAATTCAACTCTTTACTTGTGGAAGGAACTTGCAATATGTATGGTAATGCCTGTCCTCAGAAATTCTATTTTTATTTAGATTATGTTTTTGACTTGGCACCAGAACAAAGTTAAGTTAAAATCAGATTTTAGAAAATTTTTGAAGAAGTCTCTTGTGCTCGTCACCATCGATATTGCATTGGCCAGATTCTGGACTCTATTGTGTTGACACGACTCATTTTGGAGACGTTTTAAAAGGCGGATAGAAAAACGAGGGAAATAGCAATAGACTCGGTTTGTGTGCAAGACATCTCTATTATAATACATTGTAGGCCTGCAGCCTGTGGCGTCGGTAGCCTAGTAGTGGCTAGGTTACTGGACTTCCAGTCGTGCGATTGCGGGGTCGGGGGTTCCAGCTTCAGCTCGATCCGACTTTGTTGTCCTTGGGAAATGGCATGTTACACGAATATCCTAGTGGCTCTATCTTTTTTGGGATGGATAGTATTAAACTCGGAAGCCCTGTCGCGTAACTAGTACTTCTACTAGTGTTATAGGAGCGTTACACCTATACCATTTCACACACACAAAAAAAATACAGCCCAACTTGTGTCACCCCAGTGAGGTACATGTAGGCTACCTTTTTGTTGTTGCAATGCTATGTGTTAGTCGACGCTACCTTGGACTCGTAGAGAAAAAAAAGAAGAAGAAAAGTTGGTCTACCATGACTACCATGACTTCGTCTTCTGTGCACCCACTGCTAAAGTTCGGTGGGTTACTGGAAGTGGGTAGTCATAATATACATGCACAGTCTCGCTCGCACATCGAAATCGGCGTGAAACAAATCTTTTCGTTATGTATACAAAGTTTGTTATGTTCGTGTTTGAAATACATTGTAGGCCTACAAAGAATATAGGCCCTACTTCAGTTTTGACTAGAAACTAATATTGAATTTTTCGTGGACGGCTACTTCATAATTCCTTGAATGTAATAGATCAGACATCACGAATTTTTCCTACAAGTTCTCAGCCTCATCGTTTTCATGAAGGAACACTACTTCCTGCTACGAAAAACTCGGACATCACGCATTCTACCTACTCTTTTCGATTTTAGAACCCTCAATTGGACCTCAATCGTGCGAAACTTTCCCATACTCGTATGAAAAAGTTCCATAATTGCTCGTTCCTATCCGATCCGAGAAGACTGTGTGCTCGATTCTACGGGATCAGGGGAGGCAGAAAAATATGACGCTGGCCGGGATCAGACTCGGGCAGGTGAACACGATACCTGTTGAGCTACTAAGTCTGTCTGTCTGTCTGTCTGTCTGTCTGTCTGTCTGTCTGTCTGTCTGTCTGTCTCCCTTCCTCACCCCCCTACCCCCCTCCCCCCTCTTACATACTACCACGACAATACAGAACTGTTTGCGTGGGTTTTACAGAGTTCAAAGCTGAGGCGGACTAAACTGTCTTGAGTAGGAATTTACGAGTTACGAGATCGTAAGGAGATTGTAGAGCCTATCGAAGTAAGACCAAACTGTCTTGTAAATTAAGGGAATTATAGGCACCTGTCGAATTAAGATAAAGCAAAGTACATGTATTGCCAGACAAAACATTCTTGTGAAAAAGATATAATACACCTGTTGCTTTATAACTAACCCCTGGAAGTAGGAAATAATATGACAATAATGAACATAATAATTACATTAATTATATTAATAATAATAATAATAATAATTATTATTATTATAGTAATAATAATAAGAATTTAAAAAATAATGATGATAATAATAATAATAATAATAATAATAATAATAATAATAATAATAATAATAATAATAATAATATTCATAAATTTTGACGCTTACCGCCTGAAGTATGAAGACAAACTGTCTAAGTTTATTAAGAAGATTTGGAGATTCACTTCGTCCCCACAGGTTATACGCTTGAGTATAGTAGTCCTTGGCTTGTACATGTGCGACAAAACTGTCCGAGGTTTGACTGCGTTGTAACTTGTTGGCTAATGATTTGTCGCTTTTGTGTGCTCCCTTTCTAAAGGTGGGTGTCGTTCTGAATTGATAAAACGATGAATTTAAATTGCTGTTGATAGTAGACCTTTTGTACATAAACACCGTTATAAATTGTTCTTGTAAATGTTCAGCGTCAACGTGTGGAATAAATTGGTAAATTCTATCGAAAGTGATGAACCTAATTATTGCTGTTGATAACAGATCTTTATTTAAAATCAGTTATACATTGTGCAGGTACATAATAACAAAGATTATGATTAGAAACACAAGTAAACGGAGTGTAGGTGCCTGACTACATTCAGTCTCCCTGCTTGTTCACCGCTAGGCCTATGTCTTTAGACAGTTTTGTTTAAGGGGGGGGGGGGGGGGGGGGGGTTACGCCTGAAGGCTATCTCGCCTATTACTGGACCGAATTTTACCAAATTTCACACATATAACAAGCATAATAAGGAGTCTTAAAATCTGCAATCAAATTTGAGAAAAAAGTTTCGTTTCCATGGATACGGCGGACATATTGGATTTTGTTGACATGCCTTACGTAATGAATACCACACTTATCGCTCATGGAAATTGATTGTTTATTTTGCAAGCGTGTTCACAAACATTAGATCTAAAAATTTGTCAATTGTTTTTTTCCTAAACGAATTATAATTTTTTTAATGTACTTTTCCCTGAGGTAGCATTCAAGTTTGCAAAAAATCCGTGAAAATCCACACTCCAGACACCACCAACAAGAATCTATTCCATATATAAAAAATTCAACAGACTCTTTTTTGTGCAACTTCTTCCTTTCATTCTGTGAAAATGTCAAGAAGGTTGGATGAAAAATGGTGGAGTTATTTTTTAAAAAGCATAGAGAAAAGTCGCGTTTTGAGAAAACGGCCGATAAATAAAAATAAAATACTGACTTTATGAGGAAATGGCGATGACAAACGTGCCCGGTATGGGAAAAGATACGGTTTTGGGGAGTTCTTATGCGATGAAATAGTTGTAGAGGAGAGGCTGAGGATGCTAAAAATGCCTACAACCCAAATTCCGTAATTTTGAGCTGATTTTTTACGTTGGGGGTGTATCCCCCCCCCCCCCCCCCCGCCTTAAGTGTTATTGGGTTTAAGTTAAAGGAAAGAGGTCAAAGTGCTATGGGTTTACTAACGACTAGCTTTAGATGCCTGACAGGTCAACTGATTCACCTTATCTTTTGAAATATGTCTCTGTTCTCCACGGACAAATCCCTCACGTATTTCGTCCGATTACGCCACAGCTATGAAAGTTACATCACGACCTTATCTGACCAGAGACAGATAATTTCTAGATTCAAGACATTCCCAATCATAAGTCATTCCCTGCTTCAGCAGACTCCCTTGATCGAAGTGTTCGGAACCACAGCAACACCAGCTCTAATCATGCTCCGGTTGTGTCTCCTCTTTGTAGCTTCCCTGTTTGCCTCAGGTGGGTATGCGTCGATGGCGGATGTATTGCCCTACATTTTTATGCCCACTGAAAACCACTTCTCGTGTGGCCTGTAAGCACAAATGATGATTATTGCGCGATTCTTTGCCAGACCCACCAGGGACAAGGATTACGTTACTAATTTCTTTGTGGGTGGTTGGCAGGCGCTCTGGCGTGGTTTGCTGCTTCTTTTTTGTCAGTCATCTATCTTCATTTTATCTCTTCCTCCTTACTGTCTAGTAACACTTCTAATCCTCGGCACTTTTACAATATGATCTAATTGTTTTGCAAGTGCCGGGACATTTTTTATTTAAACTAAAAGTAAAACAAATCAATGATATCTTTCCAGACCTTTTACTGAAATATGTAGCCTACTATACTGACTTAAAAAAGGTATCACTATATGAATGTGAATAAATTTCAAGTCTTTTGAGTCTTTATATAGGCCTACGCTTTTTCTTTTATGTAATTACGTGTAAAACATGTTGGCCTACGCATTATGTACTAAGAACTCTAAAAAAATAGATAATGTTATGATTTTAACAACATTTTGGTGCTTCAATTAGTATTCACAGTAAAGAATCTTTGTTCACAACACTCACGTTAAAAAAATAGAATATTGGCATGCTCTTCCCCGACCACGTGACGGATTTTTGTCGATTGGTTGTTTTTATGAAGTTTTAAGTTTAGGTCTGGCTACCAAAAGCGACAACAACATTTGACCATTGTCAGCCAAATAGTTGAAATAGGCTCTACTCATTCATAGAAATCAAGCCATCGGCAAGCTCCGCGCTAATGTATGCGTTTCTACTGCTGCCAGGACATTCAACCTCAGCTGGATGACGGGTAAACGTCCAGGGAATTGTCCCGTGGACTGAGCAGCTACCCAAAAACTATTTCGTAGGTAGACTCTACACTGATGTATCGGTCTTGGGCCCGCATTTTTACACTTGAACGGCCAGTCCTGGGTCGGTCTTGAACGAAACCAGTTACCGCGTAGTTCTGCCGTTATCTCTTTTTTTTTTCTTTAAAAAAAACCCCAAACCCAAACGTGACAGTTTTTTCCTATTTGAAGGTGGGAAGAACTCGAGACGAAAGCACTTGACAGGACATGTTCAGAGAAAGGGAAAGGAGGTGAAAGGCGACACTTTTAGGGAAGAAAATTTCTATCGTCTCTGTAAGGTTTCGAACCCGGGACCTTTAGAGAATAAAAGGAGAACATCGTATCTCTAGATCATGAGAGCCCACCAAAAGGCTAATAGTTTATACATGTAGCTTTTTTCCTGCTGACGTTGAATGTCCTGGCAACAGCAGAAACGCTCACATTATGCTCAGTCGGAGTAGGTCAGTGGCTAATAATGTCATATACCAGCGTCTGTTGTGTAGCCGTAAGGCGCTTCATTGTCGCACATAAGAGACCCGCGTTTAATTCACTATTAGTGCGAATTTTTATATCAAATATCTGTCTTTCTGCTGGGATTTATCCGCCTTGACTCTTGACCCGTCTCCTAAATCATCAAAGTTGTGTCGATT
>NW_004797405.1:1464994-1465981 GCF_000002075.1 Aplysia californica | reverse complement strand
AGAAAGAGTGAGACGATGTGTGTGTGTGTGTGTGTGTATGTGTGTGTGTATGTGTGTATGTGTGTATGTGTGTATGTATGTATGTGTGCGTGTGTGTGTGTATGTGTTTTTTGTGTGTGTGCGTGTGTGTGTATGTGTGTGTATGTGTGTATGTGTGTGTGTGTGTGTGTATGTGTTTATATATATGTGTGTGTGTGTGTGTGTGCGTGTGTGTGTGTCTGTGTATCTTTGTGTGTGCACCATCACGTAGATCTATAAGTCGTCCAACAATAATTGGCGTCCATTGCTGCAAGGCAAGGTTCCAAAGCTTGGAGCCTGAGCGTATGTATTTGTTTCACGATGCAATGGAAAGAGGCTCTTGTCAATTTTTTCGGCATATGGAGTTATTGGTATCATCTTAAAGCTTGTACATTTGTCTTGATGTCGCTAAAAGAAGTTCCTATCTGTCTTCAAAAGAAGTCAAAATATTTCGGATGAAAGGAGGTTGGGGTCACCTGGTTTCAGAGATAAAACTAGCGAGAGAATGGCTGCAAAAGTTTGGTGACTTTCAAAGCTTGAGAGTCCTTGAAAACAGCAAATTTGCCTTTGATTTTATTTTACATCAACGTTTTCAGTATATTAAAAAAATCCAGACTGAAATATGTTTTTAGGTAGACTTTGAAGGTGTTACCCCCCCCCCTAAAAAAAAAACAGTAGAAAAAGCCAAACCTGCGGAAAGATGCCAGTTTCTTCAACTTAAAGATTTTGACGAGCGCCTGATTTCCCCACGCTACCTCACATTTGTGTGTGGCGTGCGTTAATCCACTCACAGGTTCAATGATGGATGCGATAGGACAGCACTGGTGTGAGTAGCGCGTGGATTAAGCTGGGTGTAAACGTATACTTTTGCTCTCTATCCCCCCCTCCCCCATCTCATTATCCATCCATCTCTTTCTATCTATCTATCTATCTATCTATCTATCTATCTATCTATCTATCTATCTATCT